>NC_052620.1:14471515-14771515 GCF_016545825.1 Eucalyptus grandis
TGGCTTTTCTTTTACAGTTCCAAGCCCTGCATTGTATGCGCTCCACATGGTTCGTTCTCGGCCATTCGCTAAAAATTCTTGCCTTTTCCCCCTATCTGGAAGGACTCAACGTGCCAAAAGCTGGACACATATAATGACTGATGCTGGTACTGAGGTCATTACTCTTCAAATGAGGTACAGTAGTTTACATCTGTATGCATATGCCTTACTGAAACTATCACACACATGATTCGTGCTCTATAACTCATTGGAAGTAGATAATTTATGGGCAAAACAGTCATAAATTATGGGCACCAATGTCATGTTTTGTCATTAGAAATTTATGCCATTTCACTTGGCCTCACAAACAAGTCAGAATTTGGCAATTTTCAGAGCATCTTATTTTTCAAGTAGAACTTACTAGTTTTATATTTCTATTCATGTCAATCCAACGTCTTTTATGGGTTCAATTGTTCAAATTAAAAGTTAAAGTTGGTCTGTTTTCGCACCTCTATTTTGATGATGCCATGACTTTTCCTGTTAAAGTGACAAACAATGTACTGCACAACACTATGGGAAACTACAATTTTGCCTTCATTTACCTCTTGTGCCCAAGATTACATCAATGCACCCTGGAATCAACCAAATTTTCTTCTATTCACCTCAATTCCATCACAGAAAGATAGCTTGTTATGCCCTCATGGTTGATAGGGTGAAATGCATGTGAAGGTAATAGACTTATATCTTTTAGGTGATTTTTTTAGCAGATTGAGGCAAATTGAAGCGGTTTTGGTCAATAAACAGAAAGAAATTGGCTTAGATTTGTGCAGGGAGCAACTTGGCTTCTTCCCTTTTTTTTATTACTCAATTGTGTTGAAATTTATTACCTAACTTCCATTTACTTCTGTTTGACTTTGGTTTTGTATGGGATTTTCTAGGAATTGAAAGTTAAATTTCTAATATAACAAATTATGCTGCTTTATGCATCTCTTGAATCTCCACAGGCATATAGCCCTGAAGTTTGATTTCTCCAATAAATCCTAACATTGATTGAATGTCAGGAGTTCAAAGAAAGAAAGGGGGAAGGACAACTTGACCCCTAGGAAGGAGGTGATTGGAATTACAGCAAGTGGTGAAACATGTACGGTGGCTGAGTTCATGGAGAATGGATGGTCTTTGCTAGGTTCTCGTTGGTCCCTTCGGTTTCAGAAATCTTCCTGTGAAAATAGCCATCTCTGCATGCTGATAGGTGATAGAGTGGTATGCCTTCCTCTCTCCAAAATTCAACTAACTGTTTGGCACTTTTTTAGTATTTCTTTGAAAGAAATGAATCTGTGTATCCTACAATTGGCAAAGTCTCGTCAGATTGTGATTTTTTAAACTTGCATGCACATCACCATTCTTCAGACGTGGACATAGGAGTGATGAGGGGAGCAAATGCATATCATGACATCTGACTTGTCTGTCACGAGATGGGGCGCACATGGACTCCATATCTATATAAAACATGAACACTGGAACTTAATTATTCGAACAGTTGCTCCTATATTTTGACTTTTAGAAAGCAAAATATTCACAAGGGTTTAAGTATATCTCTTCAAATTTTTGATAAATTTCCTTCACTATTTTCTTTAATGGTGCCGGGTTTAAGTAGTTCTGCAGTAAGACATTAGCTTGCAAGTATCTGAGTTCGGGATGAAAGTGTCCAATGCCCATAAGCCCACTCCAGATAGACGCAGGTACATTACCTCAACAAAGAGTCACCGCAACACAGATGCATTAGATCACATGCCTTTCACCACTCAACTGACTTGAGTAAGCACGTATGCCATTGTTGAGACTTGAAATTGGCAATAGACAGTCCAATTTTGTCTACGCATGTGCTCAGTAGTAGCACCAACTCTACACAGGAATCATGTTGGTGCTATTACCCTTCTGCCGGATTGTAAATGATCTCTGAGTCTGTTCCAATCCAAAATCTGCTCTGTGAAGCAGGTCTTGCTAATTAACAGGAAAAAATGGGGAAGGTAACCTCAGAGAATACAAACTGTACGTGATTGCCAGTCCAATATATTCAGACTTTTGCAGCTAGGAAAACCACAAGAGTTCTGTGACTAGGAAAACCGTGGCCTGAATTTCCTCTGGAGATGTAATGGTACCTTAGGAAACTTTGAATTAGTTGGTTTTCTGTCATCTTAAACTTTGTTAAACATAAGACAATTTTAACTTCTACATAACAAGTTTTGAGAACAGAAAGAGTTTTATTGGAGTGCTTGTTAGGATTTAAGTTGTCGAAGCCATGTACTTTTGGGACATTTATAGTCACCTCCTATATTTTGGTTTCTGCAATCCTGGTTCTTATACTAACCATTATATTAGTCAAAAGATGGTTTAGTTGAAACCATAATGGAAGATGCTATTTTGATTTTTCACAACTATAGAAGATACCCAGGAGATTTGCAGGAATGAAGAATAAGGATCACTTTGCAAACGAACATAAGTCAATGTGTTGTATTTTTCTCATTAGCTAGTCTTTTCCTCTGGCAGGTGAACATTTATCCTGGCAGAAAACTGGATTATGAACCAAAACATCATGGGACGCAAAAGACAGAAAGAGATTTCGTGACTGCAGTTGAATTCTCTGCTGATAGTCCATATGGAGAAGCAGTAGCACTGATCAACCTGAAATCGGGAGTGGTTAAGGTATGATGCATTTTTCAAAACTGCTCCTTTCCAGGATAGTCATTATCCCTATTGACATTTTTTATTTGTTGAATAGGTTAAGGAAGAACCACTTTTGTTGACTATGGTGGTGCTAGCTTTTGTGCTTTCTGATATAATGGAAAACGAAGGATTTAAGGGGCTACCTGCTACGGAGGACAATGCGGAAGCAGACAATTTGTTTACGAAAGAAAGCGGGCTCCAGGCGGTAGGCAAAGAGAATGTCACAGCCTTTCAGGTTGAAAGTCAAGTTGAGCTGAATGGTGATGCAGTCAAAGGGGTTGAAGAAGTTCCAGCAAATTCTCTTTCAACTGCCAGTGGCTGTGGTAGCGGCTGTGGTAGCGGTTGTGGTAGTGGATGTGGAAGTATGGTGAAGAGTGGTGGTGGTGACAGCGGCCGCGGGAGTGGGCAAGGCAACATGGTAGAGAGCAGTGGCTGTGGCACTGGCTGTGGCGGTGGCTGTGGCAGTGGCTGTGGCGGTGGCTGTGGAAGCATGGTAAAGAGCACTGGCTGTGGTGGTTGCGGTAGTGGCTGTGGCGGCTGTGGTGGTGGGTGTGGAAACATGGTGAAGAGCAGTGGTTGTGGTGGGTGCGGCGCTGGGTGCGGCGGGTGCGGTGGTGGTACAATGGTTGCAGGGTCGAGGCAGCAGACCTAGTCAAGAGCGGCTCTGAGGTGGGTGCTGTGTTGAGTTTGCATTGCAGTTCTTTTCCCTGCAACTGTTAACTCATGGAAGGGCACGGCCACAGGGAGGTATTCCTACAAACAGATGAGGTCAATTCCGGGTCGGCATTTCTGAATTATGTCGAAGGAATCAACCGTTATAATGATTAATCAAATAAAAGGTGTGGAAATTTCGTTACAGAAAGCAAAATCAATGTGTTGATTGATTCCCTCTCTGGCAAATTGCTTTGGCTGTGGAGAAATTCCATAATGTTCTTGAGTTTGCAACATCTCTTGTTGTATATATACTATTCATGTTGTGGACTGCATCTGTGAGATGTGTTGTTTATTGTTCTCTTCAGTGAATAAAGCTCCTTGTCTTTTTTTTTGGTCAAAATAAGATATGTATAGATTTTGCCTAAAAAAATACAAGAAGGAGACCTTGCACCTACAAAAGACAGACACTCAAAATGACAAATGTTAAAGAAGAGTGTAAGGGTGCCGTGGTTCTCGGAAGAGACCAATCGGTAAAATGTTACAAATGGAAACTGGTGATGGATGCATGATCTGTGAAATGTTAAACATCACTGAATTCGTTGTCATTCAGACTCTCCTGCTAATAGTAGAGTCTCGGGTAGCTGATTTTTGTCCCCATGTTTTCTGATTTATCTATTCACTACCGGTAGTTTAAGGAAACTACACTTTTAGTCCCTGCATCTTTAAACAAAATTTCATTTTGGCCCTTGCGTTAGGGAGTTTAGCATCTTCGCCGAGAATGGAACGCCGGTGTTTTTCTTCTGAATTCTCGAGGGCGATGCTTGATTAGAGGCCCTTTCGTTATATTTAAAAAAAAAAAAAAAGGGTTTTTCTGCTTTTAAAAAGGAAAAAAAAAAAAGATAGTTTTTCCACATTAAAGTACCATTTGGACGGCTATAAATGAAATCGATTATTGCAAAAACAATACCAAAAGTTTCCACTATCTTGTAAGTAGAAAAAATTTGTTTTTCATCATCAGAATTTCCAATTTATATCAAAATTCTGTTTATTTCATAAAAAATAAATAATTTAAAATTATATATTTTAAAAATAATCACTTGTATTGATTGAAATAATAAGTGAATAAAAGATATTTTAATTATCAACGATAATTTATGTTTGTGTACAATGAAACCTTTTTCATTCATTTTTGTTATTGATATAAATTATTATTTTTAGAAAAATATTTCTTAAATAATTTATTTTTCGCGAAACAAATGAAGCTTGACAAAGTGAAAATTCTTCGTTATAAGAATTAGAAAAAATTAGAAAAAATTTCACTATATCCCACTAAACCATTACCCTCTCATACAATAACTTGAACAGTAAATGCTTTCACTTTTAACTTCCTAAAACTCTCACATTCTTACGTGTTGAACCCCAAACTTTAAAGTCTCTCATTTACTTCCATGAATTTTCACTCTCTTGCATGTTAAACCCTAAACTTTAAATCATCATACTTTACTCCCCCAGACTGACAAATCATTCCATTGGTTTCCACTGTCAAATTTATCCGTGAAATGTGTAGTGTACTTTTCGCCAAACTAGACCTACATTTAAAGGAGTGGGCGTTCTTGCCTCCCCTCATTCGTCTAAAGCCTTAAAGTTAGTTCAAGATTACTAGACCTACATTTAAAGGAGTGGGCATTCTTGCCTCCCCTCATTTGTCTAAAACCTTAAAGTTAGTTCAAGATTTTTAAGTTATGCTAAATAATTTTGGTCCAAAAAAAAAAAATTGCCCTATTAAATCTGTCCTCAAAGAAAGAAAAACGCAATTAAGTAGATGGTAAGTAGTTTCAATTCCATTTGCCCCACAGATAGATCAAGTTTATAAAAGAATGTTAGGATCACGGAAAACTTAATTGCTATATGCAAACAATACATGCATAATGCCAATTGTTATTGTACTTTTCAGTAAAAGAATGCTTTATTTATTACTAAAATAATCATTAATTGCACTGTTACCCGCCGGCATCTTCATCCATAACAAAGAATTTAATTTGTTGCAGCTAGCATTTTCAGCTTGAGATCATACATTGCATATATTAACAAAACATAATTGACAGTGCTAACGATTGAACTAATTTGCACATTTAAGATTGAAGATGTATGGTTTATGGTTTAACGTGTAAGAGGGTGAGAGTTCTAGGTTGTAAAGTGTGAAGATTTATAGTTTTGGGGTTTAACTTGTAAGAGATTTTGAGAGTTCAGGGGTATAGTTTAGGGTTAACATGTGAAAGGGTGATAGTCAGGGGGGTAAAGTGAAATTTCCCCTTAGAGGTATCGTCTTCTTTGCCACCAAAATCTATGAGAGCTTTTAGTGCCCGTAAATTTTTGTGAAAGATGACATTGCAAATTTAATGGCAACTACATTTCATTACCATAAGTAGTAATATATCTCACATCATTTTGTATGACCCATCAGCACCTTTGAAATTTTTGTTCATCTTTTAGCAATTAATTTCTTACCAACCAGCCGGGTGATCGAGTAGTTCAGAACTTGGTTGCAATTGATTCTCCATTTCATTCTGTCTCAGGAAAATTTGGTTAGTCTATGGAGGACAGGCCTAAATTTAGGTACATTATTAGTTTTGGAATTCTCTACTCAACTCGATGGGGCTGGAATGATAGGCTCACCCAATCAGCAACTAGTGTCTTTGTCATGTTAAATTGGAAATTTTGATAATTCGGTAGGCTTTAACCCCATTCAAATACTTTTTATTTTTATAAATTAATATTTTCTAACGTCAGATAAACAATATTATTGCATATAAAAGTGGAACTAATCGGTATTTATTTCATACCATAGAGTTTATGAATGAAAGATATCGTGGAGTAACAAAATAAGCAAAAGATAAATTGGCTTGCGACATGGCAAACTTTGTTTGTTGAAGATGATATTAGTCAAACATTTATTATTTGGCGCAATTGAACATTTTTGTTAATCAAGAAACAGAAACATTTGAATAAACTAAAAATAGGTCAAATGTTTTACTAATTATAAATGAAAACAAAAACAGATGTAACCAAACGGCACCTTCTTATCATTCGTAGCGTGATGAGAAAAAGCAGCTTGTTGATTTCTAATTGAATGAAAAGAGAATAAAATCGTCACCTAACATAATCCAGAATTTCAAAAACAAGTGAGCAAATATCAAAGTTTGACATGATAAAGGCCGAATTCCCTAAAAACCGTGAATTTTGGGTCTAGCCCTAAAAATCCTCAATAAAACCGTCCATGTTTTTTTTTTTTATTTAGTTTTTATCTTTTTTTAATGTGGCACCTTAGAGCCATTTGTGTGATGATCAAAAAAGAATTTAATAAAGAATGCCACATAAAATTGCATCCATGACAAATTTAGGAAGCTAACGGAATGATTAACGCAGGGATAATAATAATTTTTAGGATTTAAATGCATAAATGGAAATTTTTAAAATTCAATTGCCTTTTTGACACAAATTTTAAAACTCCCGCTATAATCGTTTCAAAATCTTTCTGACTTTTGCAGGAGTTTCGTCCTTTCCCAAATAAAAGGGCAGAAAGCTTAAAATGAAATAATTCCAAATTCATCCCTGAAAGTGAGCTTATATAATATTCAAGGACTGACATCCGGTACGAATGCTTCCTGTACATAGTGTAGAAGTAGATAAAACGTATTGGATATGTACAATATAATAAGGAAAATTGAGCGCAGTTTCGTGTGAGAAGCAGAAAATGTCAAAGCGAAACTTTCTTTTCTGCGTAAAACATGAAAGCTCATGAGATCTTATCAAATCACTAAATATCACGGTTGAGAGAATATTATTAGATTTCAAATTTGGAACCATTTTTATGGATCAATGCGGTTACGTTATGAATTAACAAAATTTTGCCAAAATCATCCCAACATTAATCTAAATATACGTCAAACATATCTATGGAAGAGAGAATATTGGAATATACATTTGAGAGATTTTTGGCAGATGCAATTGTGTCCTATATTAACAAATTCTGGCCATCAAAATCAGCATGGTGATTTTTAATTCATCTATAGCATCAGATTTTGCCAGTTTGAATTACATTAACAATCTTCTTGTGGATCATTTCTGTTGAGCTTGGCTCCATATAAGAAGCCCCCACACCACCAAGCTGTGCTCATCACACAAATTCCTTCATTCCCTACCCAAAAAGAGAGGAAATGGAGAAGAACAGCATGAAGAGCTTCTTCATGACCGCATCTCTGGCTGTCTTGCTCGTTTTCTGCTTGAGCTGTGAGGTCTGCAATGCAAGGGAAGGCATCAGCAAGGTGCAGACCGCAAAGGAAGGCTCCGCCGATGCTCAGTGGTGGTGGGGAGTGCATTGCCCCTGGACATTCCCCCACCCCCGCCTGCCGCCTTTCTGGCTCCCCCGTCTGCCCCCTCTCCCACACTGGCCTTGGTGCCCCGGATTTCCATGGCCAAAGCCGGCACCGAAACCTGCGCCAAAACCTGCGCCGAAGCCTGCGCCGAAACCTGTGCCAAAGCCGAAGCCATCGCCGACACCAGCTCCTCCGGGAAAGGGGAAGGGCCCCGGCAAGGCTGATGCCAACGCCAACCCAAGTCAAGGAGCCGGCATGCTGCCAAGATCCAAGTCGGCGCAGAAACTGACACCGACGGCGAAACCGACCAACTGAGGAGCACATGAGTTCTTGCATTTCGTACTTTGGTTTATGGAGGCAATGTCTAGTACAAAAGATGTTTGTGGAGTCTATCACTTTGATGGATTCTCCATGACCCTTATAATATAAATAAAGGAATTGCTTCTACTTATGCTATTTCTCATGAGTAATTTTTGTCACGAGCAATCTCTAGTAATACTCTATCATGTCCTTTCATTTGCTCTCTCGTTATTGGCACCCGATTAGTATTTATGCACGCTAAATGCACAAACATGATTGATTTTATTTGACGCGCAACGTCATAATGAATTAACAACAAAAGTTCGTAGAAATCATAATCGTATGCGGAAGTTGACATTTTCTTTTAATCACCATACCAATTTGCATAGAGGACAAACAATCTCCCAAATTTTCATGCTATATAGGTTGCTAGTAAAATTAGGTTTTCAACTTGTTAAGGGAGAGGAAGACGTCAAACGTGGGATGAATTGAGTAAAATCTTCCCGCGCCCAAATTCGTGCCATGATTTTTATTTTTTTCCATTTTATGTCTGAGGAAGACGAGTCGTGGACATCTTATGAATGAGACTTGCAAAATGCTAAATAGAGGGATTTGAATAAGTCTTACAAGAGTTTTTTTCATGCTTTTGGAAACTTCTATGAATAAAAGAAAAGTAAGCAATACGTATTGCAATTTTGTCTTCAGCATTTTCTAACTTGACTAGCCATATTGAAAAGAGCTACATGCCAAGTTAATCTGAGATACTTTTTCCCCACTTTCTGTATTTTGTTCCGTAGAAAGAATGATTGCTCGACTTGTTTTAAAAAAAATGAACAAATGAAAAATATTCTCATTATTCATAAAAATGTTTAGATATAAATTGATGTTCGTTTTCAGGAAAAAAAAAAAACCTTCTAGATCATTCATTTGTTTGCAAATAAACGAAGCATTTGTGTGGTTAATGTTTCTATAAATTTTATATTTGTTTCTAACTCACAAGAGATCGGGAATCAAGACACCTGGAGCAGGTGTTATTTAAACCTCCATATCCTGCTTTTCGATACTTACAATAAGGGGAAGACAAAGGAAAATTCCCATGCCACATTAGCATCCTTTTTGAGCTTTAAAGAAAACCTATCAAAGCGCGACATGAAAACATACTGGGTTTCACCTGAACAAAAGTATAGATAAAAAAGAATTAGGAGGAGATTTTATGGTGCTTCAAGCAAGGATGAATTTATTTATTTTATATTTATATGAGATCCTCAAGATGGAGATATCGTTGCTTGCTGAGAGGACGAAGAGAAAGAAAAAATATCTCAATCTTTATTTCCAACGAATGAAAAACGAATCTCATACCCTTCATAAAAACTACTAAAGATAGAATAAAAGGATGTGTTGAGATTTTCTATGCGAGTTGCAAATGTGGATATGATATTTCTTGGGATCATGCTAACTGTCCTAAAAATTTAAATTATTAGCTAACAAATATTCTCCCTCGCGTATAAACTAGGCTTTGGCCTAAGATTATAATGTGAAAATATGTAATATGAAACAAAAAAGGACTTGAAAAGATTCATATTTGAGACTTTCTGCTATGATACTATGTGAAATTTTGTGGCACAAATACTAATGGTTCTAACACCCTTCTCTTCTTGATTTTTTTTGTTTAAAAAAAATGTAGCCTTGAGTAGATCGATTGAAGTGGGTAATCTTCGATAAAGGATTTACTCAACCAGCTTTTCCAACCATCAAGGCACAGAATATTGACAACGATTGGGAAACCCATTATGGCAAGTATTGAATTTAATCGCAGTTATTAAGATTAAAAAAGGGGTGACTTGTGTGACTTGTGTGATCTACAATGTTGTGCAAAACAATACATATCTTCATTTCCTTCAACTAATAATAAAATTGGTGGAATTTTTTATGTGTTGCATTGTGATGTTAGGGGGCTGGATCAAACGGGGTCTCTCTCAAGTTCTCTCTTAGGTGCACATAGTCTGGCAATTTGCATCTATTTGATGAAAAAAGTTAAAGACGAACAAAATATTCATTATTTTTTATCATATGGTAAAAACTGAATTTAGTCGAATTGTTAAAATGGTCCAGAGTGATAATGGCCGTGAAATTCTTTCAAATTCCGTGAACAACCCTTTTTTTTAGAAAAAAAGGGAGTCATGCACTAAACCTCATGCACCTACACATCATAGCAAAATGGACGGGATTGGAAAGAAAACATTGCCACATTCTCAATGTAGTAGGGGCACTTCGTTTTCAAGCGAATTCATCATCTCGGTTTTGGGAAGAATGCATATTGACTTCTACTTATTTAATAAATTATATTCAAAAATCGTTATTATCTAGAAAAACATCTTTCAAACCACTGGCCGTAGTGGCTCCGCTGGATAAGGATCCTCAGCCCAAATGTGAAGGGTCAAACCCGGGGAGGCTGGGGTATATTAAGTGTGACTCAGAAGTGGTGGGTCCTCATGCTTAAGTGTCACCTGGGGGTTTACGGCGTGGCTGTCGGCCGCAAGCCGGTTCCTCCAGCAAAAAAAAAAAAAAAAAAAAAAAAAAATCTTTCAAGCTTTTGTATGGGAAACCCAGGTTATAGTCATTTGCCAGTTTTTGGTGCACTGTGCTATTCTCACAAACCATCAGGGTAAAGATAAATTTTGAGAAAGGGCAAGAAAATGTGTATAGGACATCCATATGGCACAAAAGGTCGGAAATTTTCCTATTTGGAAACTGAAGAATTATGGGTATGTCATGATGATGTTGTCTTCAAAGATAATTTTTTATTTGCTCTGCAAACTACACACGAGGATCAAACCTCTTTTCTTCTTTTGACAACACTTTGTGACTTGGCGCCTTTTGATGGTGGGTGGAGTCAACCTCAGGAGGAGCAAGAAAGGGTGCCAAAGTTAATGAAGCAAATAGTGATGCAGGATTGTGACAATCTAGTCCAGGCTGAAGAGTAGCCAAGCGATCAGCCCAATGATCAAATTTCAATCCCAACTCGTCATGCACCGAAGAAAGGACAATCGGCTCATCTCTGACTTTATGTGTCATACAAGCCAAATAGAGACCCCAACTCCTTAGCCTACTCCTTCGATATCTTCGGGTACGGTCTACCCAATTGAGAAGTTCATTTCTTAGAAATGATATAATGAGCGCCACATCATATTTTTAGCTGCCGTTGATTTTGATATCGAACCTAGATATTACCTTGAGGTTATTAGATATCCTCTGTGGCACATGAAAATATTGGGACTTGGATTTTGACATCTTTGCTAGAGAGTAAGAAGCTTATAGACTGTGCTTGGTAGGGGTGAGCATCAGTGCAGGGTCAACCCTGGACCGACCCTGGACCGGCCCAATCCTGCCGATCCTGGTTTGATTCCCAGGAAGATCGGGTCAATCCTTGGTCCTAGAATTCCTGGACCAGCATTGTGCTGGTCCATCCTCGGTCGGTACAATCTGGACTAACCTAAATATATATATATATATATATATATATATATAATATTATTTATAATTTTTGTATATAAAGAAAATCTTAAAATAAACGACGTCAATAATATTAAACAGCTCTTTAGTGAAAAGTTCAAGTAATTTTACGTTGCTCTTTAATAACTTAGATTTTTATGTCTTTTACGACATCAAATAGTCATAATTTATTAATGAGAAAAATGTTTTCCTCTAGTATTCATTATCTTCTGTCTTATTTGTCCTCTTAGCCTTCAATTTGCCAAAATCAAAAGAAACAACTTATGTGCTCACTGCCTTGCTCGCTTTGGGTCACTCGTGCCGCTCACCACTTGATGCTTGCTTGGTTTGTTGCTCTCCACTTGACATTTGATGTTTATTCTATTTGACGTCCGCCCCATTTGACCCTCACCGCTCACTTTTCTTAGTTGACCTCACTCATCATCAAACTCTTTGGGTCGGTATGGTCATCGGTTGCTCTTTTAAGGAGTACAAAAAATGAAATAAAAAATTATTCATAGGTTGACCTTGAAACTAAGCCGAACCCAGTGGGTCCGTCCAGTACTCAATCGTTTTTTTAAGGAGTACAAAAAATGAAATAAAATTCTTACCTTTTACCCAAAAAAATGAAATAAAAAATTATCGGTTAGTCCCCGGTTGACCCTGGAATTGGACCGAACTCATTGGGTCAGTCCGGTCCTCAGTCCAAAAAATTGATGACCGGCATTGTGCGGGTTGGTCTTAGGTTTAGAGGGTGGACCGGCCCAACTCAGACCATGCTCACCCTTAGTGCTTGGCAGTCATAATAAAATTCAAGATATAATAAAATTAATTATATCTCGTGTTTGGTGTCTATTAAAGACATGACAAAATTAGATATAAAAGGGATATAAACCAGATAAAATTATCCCTTGGGATGGTGGAACTAAGGTGGATAGGATTTTTAATATCCATAATAGAAAAGTTATTTTTCTCAAACAACAAACTTCTTATATTAATAAATTGAAATCATTTTTCATGAATAATATTTGAATTATAATATCCATAATATGAAAGTTATTTTTCTCAAAAAACAAACTTCTTATATTAATACAATTAAATTCATTTTTCATAAATAATATTTGAATTCTAATATAAGAAATTCATAATAACAAAAAACAAAAACTTAGTTTTTTTTAAATTTAATCTTATTTATATTTATATATTCGAATTTAATTCTATCTTATAATATAAATTTAATATATAAATATAGATATGTATTTAAATTCATTATGTATTTTAGGCCTTTTATTATTATATGCATATTAGTATAGTTTATTGATTAATAAAATTTAATTAAGGAATGATAAAGTGGAAAAAGAAATAAATTAGAAAAGAGAGGAAAAATAAAATTAAAGTAAGTAGTAGGTAGTGCTGTGAGAAATTTTTATCATCTTCGTTTGTGAAGTTTTAGGTTCATTCATGTTGATATGCCATTTATACCAAATAATTTGCATGATATGACGTAAATATATCCAATGTTATATTTATGATCACCAAATAATAGTTAGGATATAGCAAAATCTATAGGTTTCATATCCTATCATGTCCTGTTTAGAAATCCAAGTGACCAAATGCAGCTATAGGGTGCAAGTAGGTTTACAGTTAAGCCGTTCGCAATATTGAGTGATTAAAGCTCATCTTGTTACGAAGGGATTTACCTAGAAAAAGGGTGTAAACTTCTAGAAGACCTTTCTTCCAATGGCTAAACTAGTCACTATACAGTGTCTTCTTATAGTTGCATTAGCTCATAATTAGGAGTTTGATTAGATGGACATCAACATTGTGTGTTTGCACAACGACTTGGATGAGGAAGTTTATGAAACTTCCACTAGGTTCACAACAATGGGCTTGATCGTGTATGTCAACTATAGAACTCCTCATATTGTCTTTGGCAAGCATCTCAAAATAGGCTTTCAAAATTCTCAAATGCATCGACAGAGTATGGTTTTGATCAATTATTAGCATATTATTTGTTTACCTATTTGTCATGACGATACTTTTTTAGTTGTGTTAGTACATGTTGACAATCTCATCTTGGTGGGAAATAATTCAAAACGATGCGTATCACTTGAAAAACAATACCATGATGAGTGTTTTCATATCAAGGATCTCGACAAACTAGGGTACTTTTTGGAAAATTAGATTGTTGTAGACAGCTTTAGAGTTATTTCCATGCTAGAGAAAGTATGTACATAACATCCTATCGTTAAATAGAATGGTAGCAACTAAACTTGTGACTCCTTTAATAGAGCAACAACATTGGCTAGATGCAGCTAGACCTTCCATGATAGACCCAACTTGTTATCATTGATTAGTGGGATGTCTGTTTTATCTCACTGTACTCAACTAGAATTATGTTATTTTGTCTACATACTTTCCCAATTCATGCATGAACTGGATGGGTAGCAATGGAAAGTCATGGAAAGTCATTATAATTGTTCTTCAATATCTTAACAAATAAATTAAAAAACCCTAGACTTGAAATTTTGTTATCATTCCTGACTTCACTTTACTTGATTGCCCTTTTTTAACTTTGATCGAGCAAGTTGTCCAATTACTCGACGATCAATTACTAGTTACTTTGTTATGCTTGGTGGTTGTTCAGTGTCTTGGAGAACTAAGAAGCAGAGCACAACTTCTTTAGGGCTTGTTTGGTTCGACTTTGGGGAAATGTCATTGGGAGAATGCAAATACCTTTGAGATAAGGTGCTTTCAGAAATGTTAGATCATTTGGTAAATTATAGCATTAAAATGCAACTTAGCATAAACACCGTTTGGCAAAATTCACATTTGTAATTAGCTTTTGTTATTTTTTATTTTTTTTAAGTCTGAAATCAAATTCCGGCGGCCGACCACCGCCGGATGGCCAAATCTGGCCGTCGCCGAACCACCAGATCTGGCTACCGAACGGCTAGATTTGGCCTCGCCTGGTCGCTAGGCTCGCGCGAGACCAGGTGACGTTGCCTGAGGTCGCTCGACCTCAAGTGCCCGAGATCGCCTGACTTGAGGCCACCTCGCCTAAGGTTGTGCGACCTCAGGCAAGGCTTCTTGGTGGCCAGATCTAGCCCCCCCGGTGGTCATATCTGGCCGCTCGCAGCTGAGTGTCGCCCATCGCAAAGAAGAAGATGAACGGCGAAGAAGAAGGCGAATGACGGAGGAGACGATGAACAGTGACTCGGTGAACAGTAAAATCACATCTCCAAAATGTCCAATGCTCAAAGTAACCCTACCCCAAGGGGTGTTTGGTTCAGCATTGGGGATGTTAGCATTGGGCAAATGGGCTTTCAAAAACACATGCCAAACACCCAAAATTTCCCCCAAAGCCCCTTGGGAATGCCCAACCAAACACCCCTTAGTCCTTTGCTAAAACTGAATATTGTGCTATGGCAACTACTACTTGCGAATTGATTTGGTTGTGCACTTTACTTGCTTCTCTTGGATTACGTTTGGTCGTCCGGATTTCTAATCAAAATAGGACTGAATAGGATATGATATGAAATCTTGGGATTTTTTATATCCTATCTATTGTTTGGTGAATTGCAGTATTAAAGTTGGATATGTTCACATCATATCATGTATATTTTTTTGATATAAACGGCATATCATTATAAATGAACCTAAATGTTCATAAATGGATATGGTGAAAATCTCTCATAACACTATTCCTTATTTTATGTTTATTTTTCATCTTTTTTTATATTATTTTCCTTATTATTTCTTTTTTCCCCTTTCATCATTCTTTATTCTTTAATAAAGTTTTATCAAATAGTAAACTGTACTAACATACCTAAAATACAAAAATACCTAAAATATATAATAAATATAAATATTTAATTTATAGATTGAATGTTTATTATAAGATAGCATTAAAGTTGAATATATAAATTAAAATAGGATTAATTAAAAATTTTTTTTTTCATTTTTATTTCTTAAATTAGAATTCAAATATTATTTATATTGAAATATAATTTCATCTTTTTAATTTAATAAGTTTGTTATTCGAGAAAAATAACTTTCCTATTATGGACATTATAAATCCTATCCATCTTTATCCCACCTCTCCCATGGGATAATTTTATCTCATCTATATCTTCCTTATATCCGACTTTATCTTGTTCTGAGTGAGCACCAAACGTAGGACAAGATAAATTATATCTTATCCTGAATTTTATCCCGACTGTCAAATGCAGGTATTGCATAGCAAACCAATGGGCCTTTATTGTGACAACAAAGCTGCCCTACACATCACAACAAACTTAGTATTTCACGAACAAAAAAACATTGAGATTGACTACCACTTTGTTCAGGAATATGTACAGTTTGGCGGCCTTAGAATCGAAGACTTCAATTGGCATACAATTTTACCAAGACGTTGGGTCGAGATCAGTTCACATTTCTCATCAGCAAGATAAGCATTTGTGACCCACGGCCGACTTGTGAAGGAGTATTATGGAAGATTTGTTGAAGATTTTCTTTTTGTTTTGCTAATATTTTGTGCATCGCTTATGAGTTTTTATGATTTATTTTTTGTTTGTTAGTTAGCATAATATCCGGTATCTCTTATAATTAAGTAAAGATATTTAGTAGATTTTCCTTTTCGTTTTTGTTAAGCAACACCGTGTATAAATATTTGTACCATACATTAAGTAAGCAATTACGATCTCTCTTGGTGGATGTTATATAAATCTAAAGTCAGCGAATAAACGAAGAGTCATAGAATGTGGATGCCTGGACTGGCTTTTAAGAATGAAATAGGTTAAGACAAAAGAAAATGAAATCTTTAATCCATCTTGAAAAAATGAATTGCAACAGTTCATTAATAAAGATGTTTTTTTTTTTTGGAAAAGAATCATGTGTTATATAATACATTTAACTGGTACAACCAGAGTATATTGAGTGTCATTGTATATATTTATATGTTGAAAATAATGATAGATTTAGAAATTTTAGATTATGCTCTACTTCGAAGCTAGTAGGCATTATGTATTATACTACAGATAGAGAATGCTAAATGTCCATTTGTAGGTTGAGATGTAAAGGACGTTCTCTAAACTTTTGCTTTTGTTGAAAGGACTTGAAACTCTTATCTGAATAGGAAAAGACTTGTGCGTTGCATTGGTAAGCTTCTCCAGGAAGATAACGAGACTTTTTGTCACATCAAATGCACTCAAGTCAATTTTAATTTAATATAATTAGATCTTGTCTCCCAATAATATGATGCAATAATGGACAAAAGTATAAATACGGGGTTGCAACCATCCTCACTTTGCTACTTACGGGCGAAAACGTTTATATACCGCGTTTGAAATGATGAAATAGAATGGAATAAAAAAGTGGAATGAAGAAAAAGTAGAATGAGCATTCCCACTTTTTATTTGGTAGATTCTAGAATATGGAACTAAATAAATATTCCTTTCTTTCGTTGCAAGAACAACATTATGGGAGCATAATTGAATTAGGATTAACAAAGAATTCGCAGTGCAATTGTAGTTGAATTGCAATAAAATAAAATACTCATGTTGCTAAAAATTACAATATATAAACAAATAATATTGCAAACCATTAGTTATTTGTTACAGTTTGTTGTTATATTTTCCTCAAGAAATGAGAAAAGATATCCATGATTTAACATAAGATTAAATCAATTCTATTATACTAATCAATATAAAGTCCATATTTATTTTTCATGGAGAATCTATCATTTCTCGTAATCATTTTTTAAATTATTTTTTATTTGTACTGACTTTTAATTATGAACATTTCATTTATGAGAAAATAATGAAAAAAATTCTGAATATATCATCTAATAGTTAATTTAGTCATAAACTTTTCAATTTAACGTAATCATGATAATTAATGTTGGATTATCCAAATAAGCAATGTTATTCAACTATGCTTCAAATTTAAAAAGTAATTGGAATTTTATAATTTATTTTTGGCAGAAAATGTAAATATTTATGATTGTAGCTCATACATGTAGGAATCATGATTCCCTCTGCTATTTAAATAGGCATTTCAATTGGAATTTCATTATCTCTATAAAAAAAAAAAATTGAAAAAGCAATTGGAATTTCATTCTACACAAAAAAGAACCAACTGATTGAGTCAGGTTTCCTCCTTGAATAGTATGAATTAGTTTTCATGCACACATTACGGGCGTCGACGATTATTTCATTTTTTTACACAATATTTTTTAATTTACACTTGTACGAATTTTACTTTAGAGAGTGAAAACTGAATGATCATTTTGCTATGCTTTCAAAAACTTAAAAAACATTTATTCAAACATCAAGAAAAAAGTTTCTGAAAGAAGATAAAATTGATTGTTGTACCATAAGAACAATTAAGGATTTTCATCCAGTGCTATTTTCAGTGAAAAGCGGTACTTCACTTATTAATGTAAAGCGGTACTTTTACCATTCTATCCTTTTCTCCGAAAAATTTTACGTTTTTTTCTCTTCAAAACTCAGCATTACGATATTAATGTAATATCTTGAATGATGAAAATTTAAGAGAGACAAAAGGGTACTTTGAACTATATATATATATATATATATATATATTGCAATATATTAATATCATATTATTGCAGTAAAATTTAAATTGGAAATTTCCTCATATTAATTGGAAAAAGTACTTGCTTAATTAAATGTCACATTTCCGAGTTTGATCTAAAATTTGGAGCCAGTGGGCTAATTTTGGTCGGTGTCACACAAGTGAGGCATATTTAAGACTGTTTATTTCACGAAAAATAAATGATTTAGATTTTTTTAAATGATTACTTATATTGCTTATAAATAATTAATCAATGAAAAATATTTTTATTATCGATGCAATTTTCGTGGACAATGAAAAATAATTCTCTTTCACTGAATTTTCAATTGAAACAAATGATTATTTTTAGGAAAAAAAGTTCCAAATTATTAATTTTTCACAGAACAAACAAAGGCTAAATTTATTTTCTTGAAAGGTTTCCTCAAAATGTTTACTTTAAATAAAATAAAAAAAATGTTACCACTATTTTCACCCCCTTATTAACTCTTAACACCCTCTACCACATTTAATAGACTATATCATCCATTGTTGGTCTACTCAATTTAAGATTTTTTTTTTATACCTTTTTTCTTCTTCTTTTTTACATTTTTCCAAAAGAAAAACTTACTTACATCTTTTTCAAACAATTTTTTTCAACCTAGTTGCTTCTTTCACAGCCATTATATTTCAACGTTTTCATGTTTATCTTCTTTTGAACTTATTATCCATTATTATGATTTGAGTAAGCATTAATCATATATTGGAGTAAAGAAGTGTTAGCTTTATTTGCAAATTATTTACCTTATTTCTCTAAATTATCTTCATTATCATGAATTCTTCGACTTTGATTTTGGGTAAAATTTTATAAGAATCAAAAATTGAATATTGTGGTTAATGTATTCATTATACATAATTTACTCAAAGATTATCCTATTACTTGTGCTTAGGTAATTTTTTGAACAATAGTTTCCTAGTATAAAAAATACATATTTACAGATTATTAACAAAATAATTAGTTTTTCTTATCAATAACACAATAATTAGGTAGCTGTATACTAAAAAAAGTTATTTTTTTTTTGGAAAGGAGGTACACCAATTTTGTTCCAAATGGAGAAAGAAAAGTAAAAATCAAACCAAGAAAGAAGAAAAGAAGGCAAATAGTAATCTTAAATTAAGAGTGAGCCCTATATTTAACCTTAATAAATATTGTTAGCAAAGAGCCTCTATAGTTCCATCTTTAGTAAAATTAAAACAAAAGAAAAGGAAAAAAAATTAAGAAATAACCCTAAATCAAACACGGAATTTGCAAGGATTAATAAAATCAATTCAATGTAGATGTGGCATGAGAACCAATGGAAATAGTCGGACCTAAAAAAATAAAAATAAATATATATAAAACTGCTATCAATACTTTGGAATTCAAAATTTTCTTAAGTACGTGCACTGAGGGGCACTTGTTAATATGAATCAAGAATGCATAATTATTCAATTTCAAAATATATACGAAACAATTTTGTCACTAAAGATGGATCGTTTCACTCTTGCAGCTTGAATTTCTTTTAAATCCGGCATGCTTGAAAGTTCTCCCACATTCAAATGTCTACCCGTAGATCTACATGATATTTTTTACAATTGAATAATATATTAAATTTTGATCAAGTCCTTCCACATATCCTAATCCTAAACAAAAGGGCCTTTAGATTAAAAAATAAATAAAATAATACTAACATACATTTGTCATCAAAACTCTAAGTGTATCTCCCCAATAAAACCAGGATGTGACAGTTAAAAAAAAAAAAAAAAAACAACGGATATCGCTCAAAGCTTGAGTTCTAATCATCGCATTTACTCATTCACCCTTAACGACTTTAAGAAAAAAAAAATGCTATATGAGATTTCATGAGATCATTGCTAACTAATCATTTTTGGTCAATTGTTTTAGAATAATTGACAGTGATCCTATAAAATTTTATATAATATCCAAACTAAAAGTTTCAAATCTTATTTGTCTCACAATTAAATTTTCATAAAAACCAAATTAAACGGTGAGAATGAATATTATAATATTTAAATAATAAATCATGTATTTATTTAATAGTTTAAATTTTTAGAATAATTAAGATTGAATTCATAATAAAATTGTATATCGTCAAATTAGATAAGAAGAAAAAAAGTCAAGAGGAAAAGCAAAGTCTTTTCCATGACCCAAAAAAAAAAAAATCAAAGTCTTTTCAAAGGGTTTTTCATCCGACGGCGTCCCACCCACTCTCCGGCAATCCGAGGGTAAGAGCGCCGCCGGCGCACCGTAATCCCGTGCGCCACCGCCGCACCCGAGCCGCCGACGTGGCGGGCGTGGCGTGGAGCCAGCTCACGGGCGCTGACCTGGCAAATCAGCCCCAGCCCCGGATTTTTTCCCTCCCTCACAGAAAGAAGGTTCCGTCACCGAAAATTAAAAAAAGGAAAATAAAAAATAAAAAGAAGCTAAAAAAAGAAGAAGATATTTTCCATTTCCCCGCTCCCACCAGCCGGGCCCCACTCGCCACGTCATCGCCCGGGGGGGCGGGCCCCACCGTCACAGCAAAAACATCTGCCAAGCAGCTCTCTGATTGATTGATAATCGAACTTGCCCTCCAAAAACCCACATTTCCCGAAATTTTTTAAAAATTGCCACCAGAAATGGGGCAAAAGGGGATAAAACGCCCCTCCCCGATCGGGCGGCCGAGGTGCCCCCACGTGTCGCGGCCCCGATCCGGGCCGTCCGCCCCTCTGGGCAGCAATCCGGAGATCGGGCAGCTAGGGGACGGATCCGGGCCGTCGGGGAAACCATCGACGGCCCAGATCCCTCGCGGGCAGATCTGGAGTGCCTTTAAGAAGGGGTAGTGCCCTCATCTTCTTCCTCGTTCAAGCTCGATAAAAAAAACCCTCGTCTCCCTCCCTCGCTTGCTCGCTTCCGGCCGATCTCCGATCTCCGATGCTCTCCTCCGCCGCCGCAGCAGCCGCCGCCGCCGCCTCGCCGCCGGGCTCCGACGAATGGTCTCCGGCGTCGCGCTGATCGCCGGCGGCTTGCCTCGGATCCGACGGATCTGACCCCCCGGCTCCCGGACGCGGCCCCCCCCTTCCGTCTTATGGCATCAGCCCTCCTGGCCAGTCGAATCGAGCCGTCGTGGGGTGACCGGAAGGTGTATATGAGGAAATACACCGCCGCCGTAGCCGCCGATAATCCCCTCTTCAACCCCAATTCGAACCCTAACCCTAACCCCCCAAACCCTAGGCACGTCCACGATCCCGCCAATTTGCGCTTCCGCAAGGACGACGACTTCCCGCCCGCCGTCGACAATGACAACACCACGGCCTCGTTCGCCCCACGGTCGAGATTCGACGTCGCCTCCGAGTACGTCACCTTCAGCCTCGGGGGCTTCTCGAGATCGGAGCTCAAGGAGCTCAAGAGGCGCCTCGTGACGGAGCTCGAGCAGGTCCGCGTCCTCCGGTCCCGCATCGAGAGCACCGCGGCCCTCGAGGCCCGGCCGGTCTACCAGACCTCGCAGTTCTCGGCCACCCGCCCCTCGCCGGAGGCCGTCACGGAGTCCCCGAGGCTCAAGGACAAGGCGGTCGCGCTGAAGACGCACGCCGGGAAGAAGAATTCGGGCATTAAGCGCGGAAACCCTTTTGCGTCGGACAAGGATCCGAAGAGACCCGTGAGGGACCCGGTCTCCGCCGCCGTCCCAGATAAGTTCGTCGCGAGCATGATGAAGCGGTGCGGCCTGATCTTGACGAAGGTTATGAAGCACAAGCACGGGTGGGTGTTCAACACCCCCGTCGACGCGGTCGGGTTAGGGCTTCACGATTACCACCAGATAATCAAGAACCCCATGGATCTCGGCACCGTGAAGACGAATCTCGAGAGGAATTTCTACCACTCGCCGCAGGAGTTCGCGGCCGACGTGAGGCTGACCTTCAACAACGCATTGACGTACAACCCTAAGGGGCACGACGTGCATCACATGGCGGAGACGCTGCTCGTGCAGTTCGACCAGATGTTCGATCCTGCCTTGAAGAAATACGAGAGGGAGCGGCAGAAGGCTCTCGCCACGGCAGAGGAGCCCAAGGAGCCAAAGGAGCCAAAGGAGCCCAAGCCCAGGGTTTGGGATGAGGAATTGGTCCCGGATAGCACGAGGAGGGAGCCGGAACCAATGCTGGTGGAGAAGAAGAGAAACTCCAGCCCCAAATTCAACCCGGCACCTGCATTGTCGAATCAAGAGGCGTTGGTGGCTTCTCCGCAAGCGACGCAGCCGGCATCAGTGGGTATGCCTGCTATGAAGCGACCGAAGTCGGTTAAGTTGCCCAAGCCCAAGGCAAAGGATCCGAATAAGAGGGACATGAGCTTTGAGGAGAAGGCGAAGTTGGGGATTAACTTGCAGAACTTGCCCCCTGAGAAAATGGGTCAGTTATTGGCCATCATAAGGAAGAGGAACAAGCATTTCGCACAGGATGGAGATGAGATAGAGCTAGACATCGAGGCTGTAGATACGGAGACTCTTTGGGAGCTTGACCGGTTCGTTTGCAATTACAAGAAGCTAGCGAGCAAGATCAAGCGCCAGGGGCTCATTCATAACCAGGTCGCTGCTTCAGAGATCACCAACAAGGTAATGTGCTGATGTTTCCTGTGCAGAGTTTGCAATTCCTTTAACTTAGTAGGTTGTGGCAGCTGATCTAATGGTGTTTTGTGCTTGAATCATGTAGTCGCCGGATAGAGAAGTGTCTGAAGCTGTCGTACCGCATAAGGGAAGGAGGGGAGAAGCTGGTGGAGAGGAGGATGTGGACATTGGGGACGAGATGCCGATGAGTAACTATCCTCCCGTGGAGATTGAGCGTGATGCGAGATCTAACACCTCTAGCAGTTCAAGCTCGAGCAGTGATTCCTCTTCATCTAGCGGTAAAAATTTCGTCTTTTGCCCCGTCTTTTCAGCGTTTAGTTGTAGGTTTCATTCTGTGACATTTGGGGCTGAAACGAGAGCTCTCTTTATCTATCTTGCAGGGTCAGATTCTAGGAGTTCTTCGGGGAGCGATTCCGAGGCAGACAGCGTTCAATCGCCCTTTGTCGGTTCGAAAGGAGCCCACGGGACTTGAGGAGAGGAGAGGAGAGGACGTGTTTCTTATTTTGGCTGCTAATTTGTGACCCTTGAGAAGATGGGTCGGTGTAAAGTCCCTTGGCTTCATGGAAAGAAAGCATCTTGGTTGGTGGGTCGTGTTGGAGTTGGAGGTGAAGAGGAAAAGGGTTTGAAGGTCGACGTATCTGTTTGTGCCTTTTGTTTGTTGCGATTGTGATATGTTTGCTGCAACTCCAAGAAGGGAGAGGGCGAGGACTGGATAAGGGGAATGGGCAAGGCAAGGCAAGGCAAGTCGGTGGGGATTGTGCTTAAAGGTGGCTGGACCAGAGAGATTATATCTTGCCAGAGCAAGCAAGGAAGAACCAAGATATTGTAGGGACACGACTGTTTAGGATTAGGGTAATGCAAAATTTGAGAAGATAGGAGTAGGTTTTTCGTTTTAGTGTAGTCGTGCGGAAAATCCTCGAAATGAATCACATGATGATGATCAAAGTAGAATGGCCCGGAAATTTTTTTGTACCATACCACCCCCCAAGTAAGTAAATCCGCCACATGGTATTCACCGTGGTCAAGATGATGCATAGCAAGAATGGAAAAACGTGTACAGAGAGAGTGAGAGAAGGGAAGAATCAGAAATGTCGAGAAAAAGGGAAACAAATTTGCTTGCTTTGCTTGCTTGTTCTAGTGCTGCTTCATCAAATACCCATGTGGGGCTTAAGAGCTATATATTCTTCAGATTTCCCTTGTCCATGTTTGATGTGTATCTTGTGTGATAAGAGAAAGCCTGTTATATCAAAATCTTGTCTCTTCCCTTGCTGCAACTTCTCAAGCTTTTGCACTTTCCTCTCCCCCTTGAAGCCTCTAAATTTAAACTCGAAACAACGCTTCTCGATCCCTCGTTGGCGATTGCCACGGCCGGATCAGATGATGGAATGAATGGTCTGAAGAACGGTTGCTTGAACGTGTCTCAGAACACGGATCCAAGGAATGATGAGTAGAGCTTGACCATGATGCGCTTGGGGGGCATAGCTTAATCTCTCTCTCCTCTCCCTTCCCTGGCGTCGGGTGAGGAGTTTTGTGCTGTCAAACGGCGTGAACTACAATATTCTTGTTCCCACCAGCTAAACAAACGCGTGGGGCCATGTCTCTCCTGCCCCCATCTTCTTCGATGTCGCTTTCTTTTGAAGAAACTTCGTCGAAGGTGGCGTGACGCGGGACGACCTGTTAAAAAAGAAGCAAAGAGATCGTCACCGTCGAAGTCGCCGTCTAAGTTCTTGGAACTAGGCTCGAACGCAACGCTACCCGCTTGGACGAATGGAATCAAGGCACATCCACATCAGTCAATACTTTCATAAAAGCTAAAGTTGGTGAAATTAGACTAGAAAGAAAGCACCTGTTTTTTAACTTGTCGTACTCGTTCCGGGGTCTTCCACAAGCCCCACGGCCAGAAAAATTGCAACTTTCATTTCCTGGGAAGAAGTCGAAAACGTTAAGAAAGGTATATATGCAGAGGGTCTTCGTTAAGAAAGGTATATATGCATAGGGTCTTCCATCCAACATTCGACCTCCTGCTACATGCTGAATCAGAAATTATGTTTCTGTAATAATAAGAGGGATTCAGATTGAACTCTCCGTTCGTCTTCTAACTCTAGACAGATATTAGACCCTCGCAGTCATGAAAAAAGTCATGGGATGATAGGCCTTCGATGAATCAACTCAGATGGTTCTGTAAAAAATAAAAGTGCTGCTAGGTGTACTGGGGATGCACGATGGCTAATATCATCTAAGTCATTCACTGCTCGCACCACCATCTTGTTCGTCTACTTAACATTAGAAATCCAGATTGGACTGATGTTGGCTACTCGACATCCACTTGATTTTTCTGCCAAATGCCCTGCTTTCTATCCCAGTTGTGAGAAACTGGCAGACCTGAGTTATGCAGTTCTGTGATGGTTACACATGCAAAATCTGAAATTCACCAGCACTATTCGGTTTCACCAGCTAAATAACATGAAGCTAACACATATTCAGTTTAAAAACATACGGATCCGATGAGAGGAACATGTTTGCTAAGTACTCCTACCTCATTGAAGCTAGAAAGACTGCTGAAAAATTACAAAGCATCGCAGAGATCAGCCCCTAAACCGTGTGATTTCACATGCCTCTCATGGTAGATAAGAATATTGGGTTGCCAGAAGATGATACCAAACCAAAAGACAAAGCAATAAGCTCTCACCAGACTAAGAATTGCATGTCTAGAGGAAATAAGAGGGCTGATTCTTTAGACAGGGAATAATCATATCGACATCTGTCGAGCCAAGATCTACGGAAACATAGTAGAAAGGCAAAAGGCGGGTTATAGATTAAACGCTCGATGATAGTGACCTGCTTTAATCCTCCAGACTGGAAGGAAAAATCAAATGCATGATCGTGGAATTCATATGACACAAATCAACTTGATTTCCTTAAGCTCTCTACAGTGCTACAGATAATATCATCCAATCAAGGCTCTATCAACCAAATTGGGATATCTTCAGACTATCAGCAGTCTAACAAAATTGATAGCGCGGTGAGTAACCAAAAGAATCCTAAACTACAACTGAAGATGGAGAGCATCTACTCCATTTTCTCTGGATGTCCCATGTGCTTAAATCAATTTCAAGATGAACTTTCAACATGACCCTCACTGCTAAACGTCCAGAAGAAAACAAAACTGAAATGAATCATACAGATCTAAGTAGCTGAGAACTCTAAAACTTCCAGGAAACAGATCCAATATCCAAAAGGAACAACAGGCGCAGAAACCATACCTTGATTCAAATTAAACTAGATTCACATGACCTATGCCTGCAAAATAAAGCACCAGGAATCAACAATACTTTTAACTCTCCAAGGCATATCAGTACATTAATGACGCATTAATTAGACAAAACTCCCCTCCAGAAGCCCTCGGAGTAAGAAAAGCAGCAAGCAACATCTCCCCTCCTGTCTGAGCCTGAGATGTGGCTGTGCACAACAAATCTTGACTTCAGATTCAAAGACTTCCAGTTACCCTTTTAGTACAGTCCGCGGCTCCATGCCTGCAGAGATATGCAGAACCCAGAAAACACGAGCAAAGAGACAACAACCTCCCCCATTAATGTGAAGGCTTCGGTTTACCACTCAAAAGAACAAATTCCCAGATTATAATTTCCTACCACGAGCTTAGAAAAATGAAAAAGGAAGAACCTTTGAACGTCAAAGACATCAACGTCAAGAACAGCAAATTAAAGTTCAGCGTTCGGCAACAACAAAAAAGATTTTCGAAAAAATAAAAGGAAGTCTAAAGTGCGGGGAAACCAGACATCTGCTGCTGCAGAACTGGTGAGCCCTTCACGAGGGGGGGAAAAATAATTGAAAAGAAGGGAAAGCAGAAAACAAGATTAAAAAAAAAAAAAAAAAAAAAAAAGCATGAGTGATCACTATCAAATGCGGAGAGGGGACCACCCTATTTTTCGTCGTTGTGCCTAGAGATGGAACATATTCGTGGACAGAAAATTACCGCCATGCTCTCACGAAGATATGATAAACAAGAGATAAATTTAATGAAAATTGAATTTCTTTCTCCTTTTCACAAGATTCGATGCAAATAAATGAAAATTGCCTTTCCCTTTTTTGCGTTGATCAGTGCAAATACGTGGCGAGGTCATTGGGGGTCCTTTTCCCAGGTGGACCCAACATTCAAATTCTTTAATAGGCCAGTATCTCTTATGACCAGCCACCTAATTATATCGGTTTCTTAGCCATTAAGTCAATTAATTGTTTTATATTTGGTAAGTTTCATCAAGTACAAGTAACATAAGAAACTTTAAATTACATTTGTAATGGCACAAATATCTTAATTTTTTGCGTCACAAAAGAAGCTAAACTTGCTCACACTATATAAAAAATCGAAACTTATATATATATATATGACATATATATTAATATAAGTTCAGGATTTTTTATAACATCAAAAATTGAAAAATTTTGTCATAATGAAGAACTTTAGAGTTATGTTTGGGTATTTGTGTCATGATAAATATAGTTTTTGGAATATTAATTGTTTATTTATTTTTATTCTTATACTATTTAGACTTTTTTTTTTTTCAAGAAATTGCTGTTTGTAGCTGGTTTTGAAGAAGGTCATGTGAATGGAGACCGTTCGACCAAAAAAAAAAAAAAAATGGAGACCGGACGTTTTGAATTGGTCAAAATCTACCGCTCCACTAAACGAGATACAGTTAAAATAATTTGTGATTTGATGGCTCCCACCAATAATGGCCGACTGATGTCAGCAAGTGGACCCCACTTTGAAACCGGAGGAACTTTCTTGATTGCTTTTGTCCGCTTTAGAGCGACTTTACTTGAAATTAAATACACCGGGCACGGCAACAAGCCGAGTAGGTATGGAACACCCTGGAAAAGTAAATACAGATGTTTTGCCATTTAAGTTGCGGACTTGAGATATCATTTAAATGATATGATTTGTGTAACCTGACATGGCTTGAGTTGCCTGTTATGTGATATTAGGGACTTGAGTTTAGGGCTGAGTTAGGGTCAACCTGGATTCCTAGATCGGTCAACTACCTGGATCCTAATCCGGTTTCTAGTGAGATTGGGTCGGTTCTTAATCTTGAGATTTCTGGATTAGTACTGTGCATATTGATCTTCAATCCTAGAAATTCAGGGTTAATCAAAGTCAGACCAATCCTCACTATATACATATATAATGTTATTTATAATTTTTTTATATAAAAAAATCCTAAAATAAACATTATCAACAACATTAAATAGCTATTTAGTGGGGAGTTCAAGTAATTTTATATTGTTATTTAATAATTATATTTTTAATGTCTTTTATGGCATCAACAATTATAATTTACAAAAGAAGAAAATATTTTTGTGATGAGTTCTCACAACGTCCAAGGGCATAAATAACTCTTCATGATATCTTCTTTTAGTATTTGTTCTCTTTTATCTTATTTGTCTTCTTAGTCTTCAATTTTGCCAAAATTGAAAAAAACAATTTCTCCGCTCACCACTCGACACTCGCTTTGTTTGCTTTAGGTCACTCGTGCCGCTCGATGCTTGATTTGCTTATTGCTCCTCGCTCGACGTTCGACGCTCACTCTACTTGACACTTGACGTTCACCTCACTTGACGCTGGCCACTCTTCGCTCGCCTCTCTTAGCTGACCTTGCTCGTCACCGAATCTATTAGGTCAGTCCAATCCTTGGTCACATTTTTAGGGAGTACAAAAAATTAAATAAAAAATTATCGGTTAGTTTCAGATTGACCCTAGAACTGGACCAAACCCATTAGGTTGATGCGGTCATTGGTCGCATTTTGGGAATACAAAAATGAAATAAAAAAAATTATCAATTAATCCCTAGTTAACCCTAGAATGGACCGAACCCACTGGGTCGGTTCGGTCCTTAGTTCCAAGCTCAATAAAGTCATCATCAGTTCCAAAAATTGAGAACCAGTACTATGTAAATTGGTCCTAGAGTTAAGAGGTGAACCAAACTAACTGGACCATGTTCACCCCTACTTGAGTTGAGTATGGATCTTGATGAGGATGGAGTATGGAATTGCCATCATCATATAGTTGTGCGATGGTGGATTTATCATCATTAATGTATAGGACACTTGTGATAAATGGGCTAAGACATGGTAAAAATGTATTTGTGATTCCGTCCCCAATAAATTGGTGATTGTGTCTCTTGTTGGTGAAGATGAGTATTAGCTAGTGATAGGATGGTAATAGATACTCACTTGTGTATATTGATGAGTTAATATTTGTGCATCAAGATATCAGTACGTTCATATATGTGTATTTCAGTGTTGAACTGAATGTTAGCTCACGTCATCTATTTTATGCATTGTGGACATGATTATAGTCATTTACATATATATTGCACAATTAATATAATATGTTGGTTTTGCTGTTGACAATGATAGTTGACACTACTCGCTAATTGATACTATGTTACAGTGCTCCTGGGTCTAGTGGTGAAGTATGGACCTTTCCTTTATTGAGATAATGCCTGCCTTGAAATGTTTCACTAATTGGGCGAGGTTAGAGTTCAAATACATTTACATTAGTACTTTTGAAAATTTCTTTTAAAGATGAAGTAGGGGTGTAATTTCTGTAAAAGAAGCATTTTATTATATATGATGACAAAAAGTTGTATACATGATACGAGGCTAAACTATTTATTCATTTAAGATCATATTGTATGGAAAATTCGGCTTAGTATAGTTTTTCCCAAAGAATTAGCATAAGAATGCGATAAAAAATTGGAGAGGGTTTTGAGCCCCTTGGTCTTCAACTCTCATTTTGAAGCATATTGGAGACCATAAATGAGTCAAAGAAGTCATTGCAAAGGTTGTTCATAGCTCAAAATGTTCATCTCGAGCTAGTTATTGAATCTTGCCCAAAATAGATCAAATTGCCTCTTCGAACTTGCCTGACACTTTCTCTACTTAGCCAAAAATAACAAATCCTAATTGATTTCTCCACGACATTTCTCTGAAGATTCTAAGATTTGAAATTGACTCCAAAACACAAATTTGAATCTGAACCAAAATAGATCAAATTGTGTTGAAATGTTTTAGAAAATGTAATAATAAAATATCATTTTATAGTGATAAAAAAATATTATGTTAATATCACAGTAAAAAAAATCTCAAACTAGTATACTTATGACAAATTGATCATAAACCAATTTTTTAACTGCAAAAAATCTAAAATTGATACACATGTAATCAAATTGCTGAGTTGGATAATGCATAATAGTTACCAATTTGGGGTTTTACTCTTTGTTTGCCATAAGTTTACAGTTTGTGATTTTTTGTGGTGTTAATTCAATTTAATGGGAACTAGTATAAGGTAAAATGTCATAAATGTATTACTTTTGAGTTTTTAATGATAAAAAAATTAAAAATAAATTTATTATATTAATTTATAAATTTTTGTAATATTAATCTTAAAATATTAAGCGGAGCTGGGGAAGTGAAGCTCACATGCACACTTTTGCCGCTCTCTCTGCTCTCCCACTGGTGCAAGCCCGGGAACACTAATTTCTGTATGTTGTAATCGTGATATTGGTGCAATTATGAGATGATTTTTTTGGATTTTCTCGACATCTTTCGAAGTTAAGGTTTAAATGTATGTCTGATTTCATTTTTGAATTTTTTTTTATCATTTGCCACGTAAAGCAAGTTTAGGCATTAAAATATTACTCGTCGGGGCCACATACAATTTTCGGCACCTGAGGTTCTTAGTTCGCTGCCCCATTTATGCAGGCAAAGGGGCCCCGGGGCATTTTCTCTCACAAGCGCATTCAATAGCATTTTTTGAGTCTCGTATCGATTATCGAGCTAATTTCAGTAATTATGAAACCCATTTAAGGTGCGAAGCAATAGGCTAAATTACGTTGACTAGGAGGTAACAAAAGTGCAATGACACGAAAGATGAAATATAAATCATGGATCAACTAAGTCCTCTCGAAAGCAGGCTGAAGAATAAGAAAATCATTTGGAAAAAAAATACATATTTAAGTATATATCCAAACATGATATAGAATTTCTAATAGATTAGATGAAATCTCAAAAAAGTTACGATTTGGTATATATAAAATTGAATGTTTCATTTATGAGGAGTTGGATAAGATGAATCTCTCATGTCTAATAAGCACTCATTCAATAGCAATCTTTTAACTACTTGGGATTTCTTTCCGGTGGTCGAATTTTGACTTTGAAGGCGGGTGGAGGATTCGAATCCCACTTTTTCAAGGGGTTGGGGTGGAGGCGATTTAGTTTTAAGAATGGATTTTGACTTCCATGCTCGCAAAAGTTTGAGAGTGAGAGTTATAGTAGGAATAGAGTAGGAATAGAGTAGGACCGATAAAAAAAAATAGTAATTTTTTAATTAGACTGAATAAGTCTAATTGTCCTTATGCCGGGGCCAAGGTCAAAAGTTGTTCACTTACCTCAGAAAAAGGAGAGGTGAAAGGTCAATTTGTTTGTTGTCTTTTTCAAATCTTGGGAAGGAGGCGGGCAATAGAAGAGATGGAACAAAATTTCGGGCATAAGATCTTCTCGACTCTTAGTCAAAAGGTCAATAATATATATCTAATTGGTCAACAATATCCTGAAGGTGCAAATCTATAATAGGCACATAGAAATTATTGTACGCGGAGTAACATAAAAGGTGTTTGTTAGCTGGGCTACAAATTTGATTGGGGCTTTTTAAAAACACTAAGCTCCTAAAAGAAAATCTTGAGTAGTCCATTAACCGATGGCCAAAATATTAAGTTTTGTTTCCAGATATATCTGTCCGCATAAAATGGGCTCACCCTCATGACTATTGTGAGTAAGATGAATATCCTTGAAATTGCGCATCCAACTTTATTTTAATATCAATTGTATAGATGTCAATTTATTTATAGTTTTTTTAATTTTATTAATATAATAATAATCTTTCCATGAAATATCAATATAATTCTTCTAGCTAATCGCTAATAAAAATCTCTAAGGTGGCGATCCACGTAAGATGTCGTTTCGAGTAAAGTTGTTCATGCCAACATGTCATGTACGACAGCCAGCTATCATTGGACACTTTGTCAGCATTTTTCGTGGTGATTGGTTAAAAGAATTATATTAGAATTTTGCACAAAAACTTAGAAGTACATTCGTAACATTAAAAATTTAGGATTAATTTTGCATTCATACAGTCCCTTTAGGTTAGGTTATATTAACACAATCAAGACACATATGGCCAAAACTTACATAACAAGAAGATATTTTGAAAACCTTAATTCATTGTATCAAACTAGCCTCTCTTGATAGATAAAAATGAGAAAATTTCAAATAAATGTTTGAAATGTTTTCATTTTCTCGAATAACTATATGAAGTGGATATTATTTCAAATACGAGCCTAAAGTATTTTCATTTTCTTAAATAAAGGTATAAAGTGGAGCATGTTACAAATAAAAGCTTGAAATTGTCATATTAGTCTTAAAGAAGGGCCTAAACTCACAATATGATAAGGGCGATTTCGCCTTTTCTTTTTTTCCTTTTTTCCCATATAAAACAAAATTAAAAAAAAAATTAAAACAAAAACAGAAACAAGACAAGAAGGAGGGCTCCCTTTCGCTTGTGGTCGTCAACCCATTGCTAATGGGGGTGAGGTCGCTGATGCCTAAGTGAGGGCCGTCGAGTAGAGGTGAGGGCTAGTAGGCTCTCATCGAAAAGATTTGGATGAGGATCACTGGCCCTCATGCAAGTTTGGCAGCCCTTGCCTAGGACCTCTAGACTTGGGCTAGGTTATGATGAGGGCAGGCGACCCTCACTTAGATCTAGGAGAGGATCGCTGTCCTCTCCCGTTTGTAATGAGGGCCTGCTAGCCCTCACCTTTGGTCGGTGAGGGTCACCGGTTGCCATCCCACTGGTTGCCTATATTTTTGTTTTTGTTTTAATTAATATTTTCAATTTTATTTTAATTAAAAAATTAAATAAAAATGTGTTTAGACGAAAATACATTTGATCGGCCGGAATATTTTACTAATAGTGAGGTTATGCTCTTATTTCGTTGAAGGAGGATGAAAAGGAGGAAAAAGAGACGGAAATGAGATTAAGGCATCACAGTGAGAAGCTAGCAGTTGCATTTGGGTTGATTTTGACCAAGGATGGGGAGCCAATACTTGTGGTGAAAAATCTTAGAATATGTGGGGATTGCCATAATGCAATCAAACATATGTCTAAGACTACAAAAAGGGAAATCACTGTTAGGGACACCCGCAGGTTTCATTGCTTCAAGGAAGGGCAATGCTCTTGTGAGGATTACTGGTGAATAAAGCATTTGACTGGGTCCTTTTGAGCTTTATTAATACGTAAATCAGAGCCATAGATATTTTTCTTGAATTCAAGAACTAATGTCATGCCTTATTTGGTTATAGTCTGCTTTTCGAACTCGCTGATAAAGCATTGAGTTCTAAGAGTTCTAACTTCTATGTTATGCACGGATCATGATTAGTTTATGTGCAAATTGATCAGAGTCTTCCAATGATATTATATCAAGGCGAAAAATTGATGATAGTGGCCTAAAAATATAGGCTGTTGCTTTGAAGAAACATAACAGCATGTGAGTGAAATTTTTTGATCATTTAAATCAATTTATACTTGACCGAGTTGATTCAAACTTTTTTTTCTCTTTCCCAGATATCCTTTCTTGTCGAAGATTAGTAAGGTTCACATTACCTATCAGCCTGAAAAGTCGTTACCTCCCACTTCCTTTTATTGGTCTGTTTGAGTTCAATTTATCTAGCGTTCTGTGATACAATTGCTGCTCAAGAAGTCCAATCTGTAGGTTGGGTTCCAAATGAGTATATGTGCAGTTGTGTGGTTGCAAACTCGAAGTAAATCTATAGAAACAGGTTTCACAATTTCCATTTCCCCAAGGGAGATACTAGTGGATGGTTTGTCAGATTGTAAGATACTGATCTTTTATTGATTTTTTTTTTTTTTGGGTAATTTAATAGAAAATCCCTGGATTTTACCTCCGAATTTATTTGATGCTTACCGTTGATTCATCAATCTTCAAATGAGATTATATTTTACCATTCAGCTTTGCTGATTGGTCATGATACTGTCAATGAAGCTTCAATCATGCTAGTGCAAATGTGTGGGACCACTGCCAATTGTGCCAGAAGTTTAAGTTGTTAAATAAGGCGTGGTTTAATACTATTTGAATACTTTCACACTCTCCCTTATGACAGCAACATGGTGTTGCAACTTGGGACGAAATTGCTTGCATAGGAAAACTTAGCCATCCGATCTTGGATCATTGGACTTATACTTAACAGTCTTCTGCTTACTAGAATGATCTAAATTTATCCAAAAGATGGCTATGAGCTACAGTATCTTGACAATCATAAGGCAGCAATCTGCCAAATGTTGTGGAGATCATTCTTTAATGGCCTCATTTCGTGAAGGGAAAAAATGGAGGAATGGTGTGGCAGCATCAAGATCTATGGAATCATGGGGAAATTGAACTACTGCATGATCTTTGGCACGCTTTATGCTTTCCAGGGTATTGATGGAGAAGAGGATGTTGTGTTATGGAAAATTCCCTATAGCCTGCAACGATGGGTTTATCACTGTCAAATCAGCATGTAAAACTTTTGGAACACAACAGAAGTTGGGAACTCCCTTCTCCTTGGAATATTTCCTGGAATTCCAAAAGCACCGGTGAGAACTAGCTTTCTGTCCTGAGAGTGTTTGAAGAGAATTCTAACCACAAAAGGATTTGAAGAGAAAAAGAATGGTGTTAGCCAATAGATGTTTTCTTTGTAAGTAGGTCAAAGAATCTGTTTCTTCATATTCTTTTTCATTGTGCATGGTCTGACGATCTTGGAGTGCATTTTTCTTGGTCAGTTGGGCTGTGGTGTTCTGTTAGAGAGGAACTTGCTTGTTGAGGGTTGAATTTTCCTTGACATTGGAGAAGCCCTTCCGTTTGTAAAATCAGCATCCATTTTGTTTGGATGGATGGCTTACCACATTACTTTTTCTGCATGTGGTGGTGCCCTTTTGCTGGTCAGATTCTTCAGTTGCTTAGATTTGTTATAGTTTGTTTATGAATGGGAGGCATAATTTTTTCTTTTCTATCAAAAGATTTTCATTATCGACAATCATTTACATCAACACTTGAGTGTTGTGAAACTTTCAGGAATTTTAGATGAAAAGGACTCAAGTGAATGAGCTGCAAGATTTAGATTAAGCGAAAAGTATAAGTCAATCCAGACAGCAATAATCTTCACATCCTTTCTCCTGTTTGGATTGACAGATTAGAGTCTGGGTGAAAGATGAAATACTAAAAGTTTCTGCAGGGAAGTATGGAATTTAGTGTTTATCTCCATCTTGGTTGGCAGTAAGTGGATTTTTCATTGTATAGTGTTGAACAGTATGTGTTTTGACTATGTTTAAGTTTAGCTGGCTCCTACACAGGGACATCGCCATTACTATTTTGTAATTTTTCTTACATTATGATTTATTCCTTCTAATTTTAATGTTAATGATTATGTATTGTCTAGAAAATTGTGTAACATAGTTTCTGAGGCTTCTGCAATACATCATATAATCGCTTCATGAGATTAATCAAGCTGTTATTGATGACAGATTTAATTTTGCTCTCTGCTAGTGTTTTAAAACTCGGTCTAGATTGACTAGTTCTATTGAGAACTCTTTCTATGTCTGATCTGGTTTACTTGTAGGAGCAGAAGAGGTACTAAGCCAGTCATCAAGTGGCCAAATCACTTTGACTTGGTTGGGCCAACTCTTAAGTCGTTCTTTACTTTCAAAATTTGGATACAGATATAAAGAGACTTTACAAACTAATTGTCTTGTTTAACATCATTACTCGTAGTAATGATAAAGTAGTAAATCATAAATAAGTTCAATGTGTAACCAACTATAAGTTAGATAAGTGCATATCACTTTCTATTTGTTTGAAAAAAATCATATTGTAGACTTCATTTTCTACCTTTACAAATTTCTTCAATCTTTATTGTCTTCGGTAATGCTACTGTTTGGGACTTAACTTCAGACCTCATTTAAATGGGAAGCAGACATCAAGCGGGTTCTTTTGATCTGTTTCTTTTTAAAAGATTGTCTGTAGCCATAAAATGTAATCACGCATAATTGATCTAGTGTATCTTCAGATATAGCAGAAATTTTCTTGATGTCACGGGAACTCTTGTGATGGAGTATATTGTATTAAAAACTCACCTTGTAAATATGCCGGTTGTGAACCTGAGAATCACGCACTTGACGATGCTAAGATCTGATATCTCCAAACTTGAAAGAAATTTTCCTATAATATATTGTATTAGAAACTTACCTTGTAAATATGCCGTTTTGAACCTGAGAATCACGCACGTGACGATGCTTAGATCTGATTTCTCCAAACTTGAAAGAAATTTTCTTATAGTTAATAGATATGTCACTGGAGGGCCGTGGTGAGGTCTGACTTGTTTAAAAATTTTGCTAGGTGCCAATGCAATGGTTTTACTCCTTTGAAAATGTAAAAGTCAAGACAGGTTAATCTCTCAATTTCTTTTGACATGTTGCTGCTTCACATGCATCTTTTGCCTCTGCATCTCTTGTTCAATCACAAGCAAGGTAATGTAATGTTTTGACTCCCATTCAGCTGCTTGGTCACAGATGTTGGTTGTGGTTTTGGATAAATTCTTTCATTCTCATACTTGCCAATAGGAAGTATAGGTTGCTTAGTTTCCTCCTATTTGGTAAAATCGTGATTCCCTGATTTGACAAGGGTGGGGAGTGACTGCTGGGACTGGAAGGCTTGGACAAGATACGGCTCCTGGTAGCAAGCTTTTAGGATGGTGCAGAGGGCTAGTCCTCAGGTGAGAACACCATCAGTGGTATGGATGACCTTTTAGAAAATGCTTACTTGGGCTGCACTTACACCCAAAGTACACGAGCAATGAGCCAAACTGACCATATCTTGGGTGATTTAGGCCAAGGTCTCAAAATCATCTCCATTGTTTGTGCAGTTCTAGGTTGACATTTCAGTCATTCTTAAGGAAGTTCTCCTTCTATGGATTGGTCATTTTAATTATGTGTCGTTTTGTCTATTATAGATTGCTTGTTATGGCAATGGGGAAAGCATTATCTTGTTCTTTTGCTTTGTGTGTGGTAGACTAAGGTTAACTCATTGAGATGTTCTGGTCCAAGTCATGTCACTTTTGAGATAGGGATTCATTATAGCGTCACTCACTTTTAATGGAGACTATCTAAAAGCAATGTGGCTCTACTGTGAAGAGATCACTCTGAGTTGCTTTTTATTGTTGATTCTTCTTTTTAGTTTCAATTTAATGCATCTGTTTGCATTATTTACTATGACAACACAAAGGAATCTCCTTTTTGTTGTTTTTAGACTGAGTAAGGGTGATTCAGCAGTGTTGCTCCAGCTCTTCTGATCTAATAAATGGAAGAACAGAAATCTAGTTAATGATGCTAAAGCCTATTGGTTTATCTGACAATACTTAATTCTTAGGAGCGATACAATTCTTCCCAGGGACTACGTTCAGGGACTACACTCTTCCTGAAAAAGCTGCCTTCTTCTGTTTCCTTGCATGTCTAATTCTGTGGTATTTGTCTATCTGCTTAATCCCTGACAAAACTGATACCCGGTCTATTTAACTTTGTACCTTTCATGTAATTTACGTCTTGAAGAAGGCATAATACTTTCCTTTCATATCTCTACCTAAGCATCAGCTATATGATAAATATTTTGAATTTACATGATATTATTCCATGTCCTATGTTACAACATATCTTAACAAGTGTCTTTCGTGGTATTCTACTTTTTCCTAGACTATATCTGAGCCACGCTTGTTCCAAGCAGAATTTGAATTTGAAAGTCCAAGTGCCTTGCCACTCGATGCATTTCCTTTGGATTGAATACATTAGAATTCTGATCTCTTCGCTGCACTGAGAATAGGTGAAGGAGCTATCACACCAAAAGAACATTTTGGTTCTTATCACAGTTTATCTGCTTGATTCATTCAGTCAATGTTATTAATGGTTTTATAGATTCAAAAATTGTTGCTTGAAGCACTTTCTTATCCTCTGTGGATGAAGAGTCATAAGAAGACAAAATCTGCAAACTTGAGAAGTTACTCCTTTACATATAAATTTGAGGTTACCACTGTGATAGATTATTGTAGGTTGAATAATGCATGTGAATAGTTCATTTGATAGATCTTGGGCTTGATTCAAATCAAACAGGAACCGCTCTAATTTACGCATTGCATTTGTCCGGCGCTTTCTTACCACTGGCCTGAATTGCGCTGTTATGCCTTTTTATTTCTCTGCTACCGCTTATTTCTGTGCTAAAGCTACAGTTGATAATTATATTGATGGAGCTGAATAATTTATAAAACAAAATGAGATATGACGTGTATTTTAATCGCTATGTCTGATTCTTGGTTGAATACTTTGTGAGCAAGTCTTATCAGTGTGCTGTCTCTGATGACCTTGTTGACAATATTAAGGTGGAGATTTTATTATGTTGTATGGTCCCTTATAGATCTTGTTGACATGAGTATTTGGCACCCCCTTGGTGCCATTTACAACGAAAGCACTTTTCGTTTTTTAGAAAGTAGAAAACTTAGCAAGCTTCAAACTGATTAATGTAAAATTGTCCACTCTTCCCCTTAAAATAATTGTATAGATGAGTATGGGCAGAAGGTCACACGGGGAAAGACATTATTGTACAATTTTCTTGTAATGTCTTAAGTGCTGCATTGGAACAGGCATTCTTTCCGTTCAATGGAAGCTGAATATTCTGTTGACATGTCCGAGTCTGAATCTTCATTACTACTATTGATGCCATGGGCATTGATTTCAATTTCAGGCCAGAGAAAATAAAACAAAACATCGCAAAGGAATAGGGTTTGAAGGCTCATTTCCTTTTGGCACCAATCCCTCCTACCAAATGTTTCCTTACATAAATTAGATTGAAAGAATGAAATCAGGAGGAAGTCTTATGTGACCACTTTTTGAATGGGTTGCTTGGGGGGCAATCAGAGTCAATTCATGATTTGAAAAGTTCTTCAAGGGGGTTGGGGTAGTTGCCAAGAGCTTGGCTTGGAACATTTATCTCGGTCATGGTAGACCTGATAAATAGTGATGTGGAGTGAACCACTCAATTCTTAGTTGATATGTGGATTGAACCACTTGCTTCTACTGGTAGAATTGGTGGAGGACTACTAACATGGTACTGTGGTCGTTAAAGAAAGGAAAAAAAAAAACTGAATATTCATTTACATTTTTTTTTAAGATGAAGGAAATGGAAGTACCGATAAATGTGATAACCCTTTACGTTATTATTTTAAATTATCCGCTTACGGGAATGATTTGATTATAGACTAAAACTAACATTTCGCATGAAAGAAGAATAGATACATCTGAAAATCTCTCTGGATGAAGTAAACCAGACAATGAATATCCACTCATTATGGTTACTGGATAGTTATCCTTACCTGTTGTAACTCTTCTTTTGAGGATCATGGAAAGAATTTTTTGTGGTTCGTGCTTTGATATTTAAAGTACATACATACTCCTAAGTTAATGATGAGATCTTCATATGCCTGCAGGCTAAACATGTAACAGTTTGAAATTAAACCAAATTGATAATAACCAAAATTTATTGTTATCATGTAGATCAAGATTTCGCCAAACTGACATTTTTTGTCTGGGTGGAAAACCTAGAACTAACTGTGAAGGCCTTACCAAGTTTTCACAGGTGATGATAGTATAGCAATGAAATGCCGAAACTATTTTATTAAGTGTTACAGAAGGCTTTGGCGCAAATAAGGTGTTTCTTGGGAAATAACATGTAAATTCCATAACAACAAAGAAACTATGGGGTTGGGTAATAAATTCTCATATGCCATCATGCTCTGTATAGTAATCTTGCTGTTGTCATGTGTCAGTGAAAAAGCATCTTCAATCTACGTTCTAATACAACTGATGTCGAGATATGTAGAACCTAAACCTTCAGAATGCAGTAATCTGATTCTATCAGGGCCAAGAAACACCACTAGGGGTTACGCTCTGCTAGAAAGACTACCATATGCTTTAATTGTTCACCACAAAATGGCTTGTGTATGTATGGTTGTTATGATGCCGAGATATATCGAGCCTAAACCTTAAAATGCAGTAATACAATTCTGTCAAGGCTAAGAAACACCACTAGGGACTTCACTATACTAGAAAGACTGCACTATACGCTTTAGATGTTCGTGGCAAGATGGCTCGTGTTTGTGGTGGTTGTTTTAGTTGTTAGATAACATGCCGATCCCTCAAGACTCAGTGTGTTACATGTCATCAAGATAGGGATTTGGATCCTCTCAATATGGAGGGTAAATTGCTATTTTCGATTTACCCCCAAGAGAGGCTGCTAGATCATGTGATACAATCTACAATAAATTCCAATTAAATTTGAGAAGTAGTGAATTTTCAAGGTAAAATGAGGATAAATCGATCATCACAATTTTTGGAAATTTGGCATATTTAGGAAAGGCAAACTTTGTTACTTGCAGGATTTACCATTTAAACCCTCTGACTTTGCACAAATTGTTGGGAAACCTCTTATGATATTTTGAAGTTGATGAAACCATCTATTTAGTTGTTTCTGAGTGAACTTGATATCAGGAATGCTGTGTGATTAATAATGGTATAAAATATACAGAGTGATGAGACATCTACAGGCTGGATGTACTTTGATAGGGGGTGAACAAGTTCAGTAGAACGAAGTGTTGATGAGGACTTGGGGAGACCATGATAAGGAACAGCTAGGTGAAGTTTTGATCCTGAATGTACTTAGGAGGACCTATAGATAGCAAATCACAAATCAGTTTCGTAGTGGACAGCTAGGATAAACTTATTGGATTGCTAATAAAGGCAACTCTGTAGGAGATACTCATCATGTATTATATTAGGTAGATAGGAAGACCTAGACATCTTTTGATTACAAAAGATTTGTGGCTAAGGTCAAGGTCTGGAATTCATGACCAAAGATCTGAGATCGAATCAAATCAGTTCTTGCCTATTTTGCTCATGCAGCTAACTTTATTTAGGGAAATCTCACTAGTGCCAGGAAAATTTAATTGCTTGGGCGGCCAGAGTTCCAACTGTTGTGTCTATCGACTCCAACGGCTATTTCATCTTCTTAAAGATTCTCCAACGGCTAATCAAAGGACTACATAAGAAGCTCAAATCAAACTGAAGGAGTCTGCAAAAAATTGAGAAAAGCCATGCATCTAATCTTGTCACATGCTGTTGGATTATTGCAATGTGACTCTACTCATTTGTGATTCTGTCTGTTGGTATCTCTTGTTGATTGTAATCTGTGTTTTCAGAAGTGTACAAGTGTAAAAGCAGTGCTTGTTTATTGATAACGGGATCTATCGACTTTGGGTAGAAACAACTGTGTTATAGTGTCTCTTGAGATTACTAGTGGATTTCAGCCTTGTGGGTAATTAGCTTGATATAAGCCAAACCAGTACAAAATCTGCTTGCAGTATCTTCTTTCTCTTTACTTGTTTTGATATTTATCTGATAGAAGCATTTGCATACAATATTATCAAATTGTTCCTGCATCTATCATAAGCTTGACTTGAATCATCCCGTGAAATCTAGTTCTTTAAGTCAACCTATTCACCAAGGTTGCATTTTTTGCCTCAATATGAATGCTCTTCCAATGATATATTTCATTTACTTTAACTAAAAAGCTCTCAGCTAATTATACTTATTTTTCTTTGATTTTGCTAGGCTCTGATGTTGCAAGAGCACAACCATTCAGTTCTAACTTTAATAACTTGTTGAACGAAAATCTATTATCCTAAGGCACTGTTGAGAGTAATCTTTCACTCCCATTTCTTTTCCATCAAGATTTTCTATCCATTTAACATTACTTTGCATGGCTTTTGGCTGCTTGTCGAGTGGCCGGGTTTGTTAATGGCGAAGGAGGTCTGGAGTACGCATCTCTAGTGACTTTGTAATTTGTAGAGAATTCACTACGATGATTAGATTTCTTCTGATTAACAAAGAGCTGCTTATATAAAAGAATGCTTATGCTCCTTCCTTTTTTATGTTGCTTCCACTTTGTTCTGCTCAATGCCCCGTTTGGTCCTAGCATGTTTCCTTTCCAAGCATAGTCGATGGTTATGGGGATGCATAGCCAGTTGCTTGAGAATATTGATTATTATTATTGGGAATTCTTGGGGTTGCTTTTCAGGGACCTGCAATGGTAGAATAGACATGGGAGTGAAACTAGATGCAATTATTAGCAGCAAGTTGATTGCAATTGTGTTTGCTGTATTTTATGGCACTTCAGCAGTGTTTTACTGGTTCCATTGGATTTGCAGAACAAGTTCTGTGGAGTCAAAGTTGCATTGGAATTTTGAGTCATGTGACGTATGTGATAGTCAATTTGATGTCACCTTGTGAAATTGCAATAGTGGTATATTCCTTTCGCGGATCTAGCAGGAAATTTTTTCAATTGAAACTACCTGTAAGAGAAAGGTCATTAGAGATATGATCGGTACCTAGTTGAATGACGATTCTTGTAGTGGGAACGGGATGCGTCAGATCTTTTATGTATGTTCTTATTCAAAAACCTGTAATGAGTCAATCTATTAGTACCTTGCTTTACTTGGCACTTAAAAATGTGAAATAAATCTGGACCATCATCATTTCCCGGGAACCTTATGAGAAGGTCATGGGCAACCACGGTGGAAGATTCTAAGTATAAGCATCAGATTCTGGATCATGACAAAATCTCAACTATTTTCAGGTGTTAGATTCTAAAAAATTTAGCCATTTGATTGAGACTATTTATCTACTTGATTATGAGCTAATTGGCTATACACATCATACCGCATCTTGGAAAAGGATGTCTGCTACTTTCCATAACATAGTCATTTCGCCGGCTATGCGAAGTTGCTTGTTGAGATTCACCTTTTCTCGTTTTCCTTTCCTTCTGTGGGAATAGTACAACATAAATCCAGCCTTTAACCAACTGATTGGGACCGGACCTTTAGAAATCATGGAGTTAAGCACTCTTTTAAAAAATTTTCAGGCTTAGTGATGTTTTCAAATGGAATATGGTGCGTTAATTGTTTGATTTTGATGTCAGATTATCGTAACAGAAGCATGATCCCTTTTTACATTGACTCTGCATCTGTCTGTGACTTCAGAGGAAGTTTCCTGGGCAATTCACGGGTTATATCCTCGGTCAGCGAATTGATGATCTACAGGTTTTGTGTGAAGAAAAATTGCAGCGGTGGGCACGAATCCCGTCATCCCGAAGGTCAGGTAATCAGACCAGATTTGCTTTGGACCCAGGAGATTAATTTTCAAGATGAGTCGTCATTTTCAGTTGTGACACGAATACCGCATGTCATTTCGGTCACTTAACTAAGCAACATCTTCGGTTTTGATATAGCATCCTGCATTTCACAGCAATTGCACCAATTGAAGCTTGAGTGCTACCAGAAAACCGGACTTGATGATCTTAGTAACTTCCCCAAGAAATAAATTCAAATTTGGTAACAGACGGTCGGGCAAAAATTATTGCCTGATCTCATCTCGCTTTACTTGAACGCCATTTTGCTTTTGAACTCGTGCGATCGTGAAAGTGGCAAGTGTTACTGGTGTCGAACTGTAGAAAGATTCAATTGCTTCTTGCGCAGTTTCTATTTAAGTCCCAACTGTAGTCAAAGTCGACTGGGATCGAATTTGGTGGTTCATGTGGCTACTCGACTTTCGTCTGATCCTTTCAAGGAAAGAAAACAAGCATTGTTGGAATATAATACGTGAAAACGACGAGAATCTTTGCATTTATATCGGCGCGAAATTGCAGGAGAAATAAACGAAAAATAATAAGAACATTATAAATTTACGTGGTTCGATCCGAATATCGGTATTTACATCCACAGAGATAGTCAACAGGAAATAATTCACTATAATCAGAGAATTATAGTTTACAATCGCTCACACGCTCGAGTGTTTCCCACACTTAAATTTAATCAAAAACTCAAAATGTTTATAAATAAATAACTCACTTGGATATAAACTTACGGTACAAAATTATTGCACATTCAAGCTCAAAATATAACGTTCTACATACGCCGAAATTAAGAACTCCAGCGTTCTTCTTTTGGGCTTCGCGTTCTGAATCAAGGCTTTACGCGGCTTCAGCTCCTCTTGCGTGCGGCTTCTTTTCTTTTAACTCTCGTAGGGCTTTTAGCTGCACCAAGGAAATTATATTCCATTCATATACATGTGGCCAGAGTCTGGGCCCTCCTTTTTTTTTCTTTTCCTTTAATATATATAAAGTGGGCCCAAAGTCTTGTTTTGCACGCTCGAAAGAGAAAATCCAAGAAGGAAATTGTTTCTTCCTTCTTCATCCGATCTATAATCCGCTTAGGAAAAATTTTATTAAAAAATTTAATTTAACAAATCGTTATACGAATTCAAATTCGAGATATTAATTTAACAAGCATTGTCTCTGCTTTACAATCACTCCTAAAGTTATATAAAAAAACAAAATGTGAATTTTCAGAGTCCATCCAAAAGAGCGATGATACAACAACATATAGAATGGAGAGCACAAGGGGAAATGTCAAATATATAGCAGCCCATCGGGTGGGAAATATCTACAGAACCCGGGAAAAACATGATAGATCATGATCTAGAGAAAGATCCGTAAATTGGTAAACTTGATTTTTGCTTATTATTTTTCCTTCTTTTTCCTTGAAGCATATACAACACGGCTGCTAACCAACGGAGTCGATGCACTCGTTGATGAGAGAATAGCAGCGAAGGCCCGCAAGGCTGAAACCAACCAACGACAACACGTCACCAATTAAATTTCCCTAAATCATATGAACATGAAAATCTTTCTGGCAGAGAGAGAGGGAGAGAGTACCATCCTTCAAGAAAACCCGGCTTTGTTTCGGGAGGAGAAGGAGCATAGTAGTACTGGGGAGGAGCATAGTGCAGGGGAGGCGCTTGTACAGGAGGTCCTTGATAGTACCCTGCAAAAGCAACCACCACCACCATGCAAGATCGGCCATGAACATGGTTGAGAGAGAGAGAGAGAGAGAGAGAGAGAGAGAGAGTACCTTGGCCTTGAGCAGGGCAAGGATAAGAGTACCTATTAAGGGGTTCCTCCATTTCTGGCGACCTTGCAGGAGGAGACCCCAGAAAACTTTGCAGAGACTTCTTTTGTGAGCTCTCCTTGGTTGAACTTCCCAAACTGAGATATGATTACCAGAGAGAGAGAGAGTCTCTCCGTGTTGGCCCTGGGTCGGTTTATATAGATGCATCTAAAAATTAGAAAAGTAGGTAATTGCAACAGGACACGTGTCATACGGTAGACGTAGGCCGCACCCAAAAAAAAAAAAACCAAAGACTTAGAAATTTGAAGACATGGACACCGATTGATTTGAGTCGCTTGACATTTCGATCCCACATAAAACTCCACACATGATATGGCTAAATTGCAGCACGGCACACAAGACCTAGGTCCCCCATGACTTAAATTATTTTCCATATTTACTTATGATGGGCTGCCGTAAAATCACAAAACCATTTTACGTATTTTTATAATACTTTCATATTCGATTACCACTGATTTAATTATTTCAACACGTGTGAGGACATTGCCTTCCTCACCCTCCTTAAGCCATTGGTCATCACATGGTGATAAGATGTGACCCGTTGGCTATTAAGTATCAAGTTTAGAAAATGAATTTTTATTGTATATAGATAATAAAAGGCATCTCCTTTAGTGACTGACACTATAACTGCCTTTTTAATTACAATAGTTACACATCCTTTTCCTAAATGTATATGCTTATAGTGATTTCAAACATTATGTCATTTTCTTCACTAAAAATGATTTTGCAAATGAAAAATCTCTACCCTTAATATTGTCACTTCTTTTTATAGATTAATTGATCTCATCTTATGTTTAGTAATCATGCCAGTAACGTAAGAATAAGATGAGACTCCATGCATCGATACCCAACTTAGATGCGTTAAACTAAAATGCAATCTTTGGCATGACAATCAAACTGATGCTTTTAGCACGACAAAGGCATTGGTTTTTGCAAGGTCGCTATCTACTTTATTTTGCTTTGAAAATATTAAGTGTGAATATCACTTGTGGCGCAAGTTCATGAGTTCAGAATATAAAAAAAGTCAAGGCGAGTGGTTTGTGAGGTCTAAATTAACCAAAAAAATCGAAAAACTTTTTTAAGAAAAAGGGGTAAAAACTAATCCAACTTTATTTAAAGTTCAAACAGGTACAAAACGTATAACTTTGGCTTTTCCACCGAAATTGTAAATAGCTCTTCAAATCTCTAAAAAACTTCGAAAATATTATAGGTAACTTCATTGGTCAGTCATTATAGATTGTAAAAGTTCTAAGTGTTTCACGTTTGAGAGTCAAAATGCATATGTTGAAAAAATAATATTAGCAATAAGATAAAAATAAAAACTCAATTTAGACATACTAGATGATTTGCGCCATTAAATTACAAACTCTATATCCGATCGGATGATTCTCATGCTTTGGTGCTATGTGCACCTGAATTTTGCCATCATTGTAGTTTACACTTCTTAAGCTGCACTTGCATAATTCTACTACGTATGAGATCAAATTATATTAATTGTTATGTCACATGGGTATCACATGAGGTCTACCATTATCTCTTGATCGGCATGACTTTCGCTGGTGCATAACGATTTTATGCAATTTCCATTTCCTCTTGCTGTCACTTTCAAATCAAAATTAATTGAGATGAAAGAGTGGCGTCCTAGAAAAGATCATCCAAGGCACGGTCTTTCCTGTCTTTTTGACTTTTTATTAGCGGTCGAAGTAATCCTTCTGTGCTTATCTGCCTTTTTTTTTTTTCCTCCGAACAGTCTCGTGTCTTGAACTGAACTGGGGAATGTTTATTTGAGTCAGTGATCGCTAATTTCCTTTATTTTATAAATATTCAGGAGAAGGTTCATCGAAGTCGAGGTCCTCCAATTGGAAGACAATAGAATCTTCGACTTTGCCTCCTCGTTTTGTCCACCTTCTCCCATGGATAAAGAATATCGTTGAAGTCACCTGGACAAACCCAAGTTGCATGATTCTCATAGCTGATCATACGCAGCTCCTACTAGAAAAGCCTCCTCGTTTGCGTTCCCTACTTTAGCACCTTTGCTTTCCTTTAAATGCATTTACACTGGTACAGGAAACCAGTGGGATAATTAATAGTTTAGATGACGTTGTCTTTCAAAGAAAGTAAATACAATCTTTTTAGATAGTCACAGAAAATAGACTTTATTCAATTTTTTCATAATTGAAGTGAAGAAAATGGACTTTTGGGGACCGCTCATCTTGTCCCTTGCTTGAGATTGTCCCTCGTTGGACCGCACCGCCAGTTTTCAAGTTAACTTCCTTTCTATTTTTGGTGATTTAGCCTTAAGCCTTAAGTTTTTTTTTTTTTTTTAAGGTAAGAAAAGGAACATAACTCGATTTTACATTATTACTCTCTTAATAAAACATTATCTAATCTCATCCCATAATAATGAAGGAAGCAAATCTATTAGTGGCCTGTCTAATACATAATTATCACTCGTATTATTGGGTTGGATAATAGAATTTGCCAGACAATCTGCACAAGCATTTCCTTCTCTTAAATTATGGAGAATCTTGATTTATTAAAAATACTTAAGCATACTCTCAATTTGAGATATGAACGTCACCCAAAATGAAGCGATGGAGTCAATTTTTGAAGTGGAGAAATGGCTGCTCACAAATCCACATTGGACGTGTCTTGTATCTTCTTTTTTGTAATCTAATGAGATAACTTCTTTAATTCTAAAAATTTTGCTCATTAACTTTATGATTTTGGGGTCCTCCGTTTTTTTTTTCTTTTTGGCGAAAATGTGAATAAGATGATAACATGGTCCGCGCTTTTCTTGTGTTGTTAATAAAGTTGGGAAGCGTGGGGGCAACAATCATGTGGTGAAGTGGACGGCGGTACTTGTCCGTCAATTTCGATTGTGACTTTGTTTCGCCTGAAACCGTGTCCGAATCGATCTCACTAGTCCTTGGGTATTCGCTCAAAAGAAGAAAAAAGTAGGACCGCCGAAACGATCTCACTAGTCCTCGGCGCCTCGCCTCGAGGATATATCCAGATTTAGCTCGAGTATTCATTACATGATAGTCCGAATTTGACATTCTTTCTTGCTTATTTTGCGCTCTTTGATATGCACGAACTATATCCGATGCAAATTTGTTATGTACACGTGTAAGTGGTGTAAAAAAAAAGATTTTATATATGCTATGTTTATTTTGCGGAAAATAAATAATTTGGAAAATATTTTCCTAAAAACAATCGCTTGTATCTTTTGAAATAATTAGTTAATGAAAATTATTTTTATTACGACAGCAATTTGTCTAAATATTTTCACAAATGATGAAAATATTTGTAGTTCATTCATATTTGTAAAAGAAACAAATGACTGTTTTTAGGAAAAATATTTTTCAAGTCATTTATTTTCTCCAAAACAAATGGAGCCTATATGTTTATAGATAAAAAGAAGTGATTAGTACTGCTTAAGTGAGCATAATTCAATGGTTTAAGTTTTTGGGTACGGGAAATCCAACTAAGTTGTCCACTGGCTCGGATTATTAGCTTTCTCTTGGATTCCCCGTCATGAAGGTATTCAACTTTTATGGGGCTTTCCCAACGCTTTTAAATGTCGAGAGATGAGTTCAAACATAAAGGCATGACTCTGCAATGAGGAATTTAATGTGTGATTTGGACTAGTGATTTGCCCTGATAAATAATCTCATCTTGTAACAAGGAAAATTATCTACTGCTTCAAAGTTCTAAGTATAGGATGATTGCATGAAATCTCATGAATTCGACACTAATTCATAACAACAACCGGACTTTCAAAAGTTACAGATTACCCCCCGAACTTTGATTTTTATTGTAGCCGCTAGTTTTGATACTTGCATGGTTGGTACTTACCTGAAAATGGATTTGCTAATTTTTCTTTATCGAAGTAAGCTCTATTATGTGGTTAATGACGTAAGAAAATGGCATAAGGATATAAGAAGTGTCAAAAGTTTTGTACGATGTTCACTTAGTTGTCAACAATTTTTTGCTGAATCATTTAAATGTCAACTCCAATTTGAGTTGTCGAAAATTTGACGTAGCAATATTTTGTCAATTACCTTGACCGACGTGGCTCACTAGAGTGCTCAGTCAACAATAATATCCCTAAACAACATCTTTTACATTTTTGTCCCAAATGTAAACCCTGAATTTTGTTTGCAAACAAAATTAGGACAAGTTAGGGTTTTTGTCCAAACTAGGATTTTTGTTTTTCAATTTGCGAATAACCAAATAAGAAGAAATGGTGGAAGATGATATAAGGTGCTGATGAAGATGAGGAGGGTAATGAAAGTTGTTGCTTTAGTCGAGGCTGGATATGGGCTCGATGATCTCTTGGATCGATCATCCCTGCTTTTACCCCCATCGATTCTCGACTCCACGGCCATGAAGAGCTCCATCTCCATATCAAGAGGATCACTCTGCTAGTCCATCTCCAGATCTCCAGCCATGGCGACAGTGGTTCGACTAGAGCTTCCTTGCAAACTCAATTTCCTGGAGCGCAATCAATGGCAATGCAATTTGGAAGATAGTCAAAGAACTGAAAAACAAAACAAGACGGAAAATAGAAGACAAACCAGACAGGAATCGAAGTCATGTTTAGAATTTATTGAACTCTGGAGAAAATCTGAAACTGCGGTGAAGAAAAATCCCTCTTTTGTTTGGCCAAGATTCTGACGTTCAAAGACACGGGGGCGGGGTGTGGGGACGGGAGGGCCCGGTTTTTTCTTAGAAAAGGGGAGGTGACAGGGAATGATTTTCATCTTCATTATTTTTGAATATCTCCATTTTTGACCATTGAAGCTGCGTCTTATCCACCATCTTCATCTACCATGGGAACCTGGAACTCGGATTCATGGCTTGACTGAAACGAGAATAACGAATAATATCTAAAATCGACTCATACGACATCATTTATAGAGAGTATAGTCACATTATAATTCACGTTAGACTTATTTTTAATAACTAAAAAATGCCATGTTAACTTATACATTTTGTTGTAAAAGTCTATAATATATATAATATATATATATATTGTCGTTGAAGGTATTTAAATGATCGTTTTTTTGGATTTGGTATTGAAGTGAGCTGTCGGAAATTTTTTACACTTCTAATATCCTTATGCCTCGAGAAAATAAAGTGTGGTGCATGGAGAAGGATGTTAAGAAAATATAGTGGATGTTATTTGGACCAAGAAAAGTGAGTTTACCCAAATTCAAAGTGAAAAAGTTAGTTGGTTGTTCATCAAAGTGAGTTATTCGAAAGTATTTTGGGGAGGAACTTAAGGAACATTATAAGATTCTGTGTTTTGTAATTGATAGGTGGACCATCACATGATATTACATAAGCACTAAAATGTCTATTGGATGGCTAATTTTCATCCTTCAACGGTGGAAACGATGAACATATGAAATTTTTAAGCATTTTGGGTACATATAAAACAATTACTAACATTTATATATATACACACACATATCCGTACGCGCGTGCACTAGTGGACATTAGAAAAAGGTTGTCTAGCGAATTAACTCGGCATCAGTTACTTAATATGAAAAATGAAAAGTAAATGTGTAAACCGTTGGTCCATCTCTCGTTAGTAGCCCCATCTACATTGCACTCTAGTTTAGCCCCTGCTGTGTTGTGTGGCCCAGCCTAAACGAAAAAGATTACCCATGAAAGAGACCCTAAGTTGGGCCTTGACCTTAAGGCCATATTTTGGGCCTTGTGTTGGGCCATACGGCCTGAAGCAAATTCCTCAAGAGCGTGGGGCAGATTGTATTTTCTCCACACAAGAAAGTAAATGCCCAATACACAAATTGACTAGAGATTTGCAATGACAGGGCTTAAATTTTTGACCTCGCAAAAGATACGGTACAACTCTTCACCAATCACCACTGGGGCATCACCCCTAATGGCGAAAAATCATACGGCCTCATTTGTTAAGTCGTTTCATTGAAATGCACGCCGTCTTAGTACTTAATTTCCACAAGTAGCAAAGCTGACTAGATGGACAGGGTCGTGTTCCCTCTCTCCGCAAATTCACACATCGTGCTATCTAGTCTCGGCACTTCTGAACGAAAGTGTATTTTATATGCGACTCACACAATTGAAGTGGTGCGACCGATCAATCTCGTAAATAGCCTTATGAATTTTATGAAAATCGCATGTGTGAATAGTCCTTGCAAAATTACGAGGCCCATTTGTTGAGCTGGTCCAGGTGAAACCCAGCATTAGGCCTAATATATACATAATTTTTTTTTGGGGGTTGGAGTTGGGGCTGTGCACGGGAAGACGTGTTTGCTACTAATAATGCTAGAGATAGGAAATTTATCTCGATGAAATGGGGTTAGGAAGTGATGCAACGGATTTTGCTAAGTGCCTAACACCATGCTCTACCATGGTGAACCGACTTTTGGTTCGTTACTTATTTTCAATTTGGAAAATTTTTACCTTTTATCCTTGTACTTTCAAACTTTTTTTTAATCTAGCCATTCTATTTTCACAAATTTTTTAATCAAGTCTCTCTAGCATGGAAAATTCGATTGACATAGCTGTCGGTGGAGTTTGTCCCTCCCCTTACTTTTAAACGTCTTAATTTTTCTTTCTATGAACCATCTTCAATTGGTTATTTTGTATATATTCAATTTATGGAGGATTCATAATTTCATAAATTCTATTTTAATTCTAAGGTATTTCACTAAATTTTGATTTTTTTTTTAACTTTACAAACAACCTCATCGATAAATGTGAAAATTGAAAAAAAGAATTCCCTTAAATTAATTTTTTTTTTTTTCCATAGATCAATGATCATTTTTCTTATGCACACGATACTTGTGTTCTTTGTTCAATATACTATATGAAAAAAATACAATTTTGTCTTTCATATAATTTAAGTTTATGAACGACCTTAAATACTTTTATATAACTCAAATACTAAATTGAACACGTATTAAAAGTTTATGGATTATATTAAATAAATTAAAAGTTCATGGACGATATTGCACGTTAGGCCAAAGATTAACGATCATATCGAACAAAATCATATTTCATGAAATGACATTACATGATTAATTGAAATGTCAGAAAAAGAAGATGAAGATGAAGATGCTCGGGAGATGAAGTGCGAAGAAGCAATTGTCTTCAATTTCATTGATATTTGATTTTGTACATGTAATTCTGTATTTAATTACAATGAAGAGAAATAATAAAGGAAATTCTATATTTGCCTATCTTTTTCTATCCTAAAGTATATTAGAATTCCTATCAAAAGAGATTACAAAATCATATCTTCCAGCACTCCCCCTCAAGCCGGTGGTCTGTATATGTCCAAGATGCCTAGCTTGTGTAGAAGATATGTATGTTGTCTTTGACAAAGAGGTTTAGTAAATATAATAGCCTGCTGATCCGAAGTCCTTATTCCTCTCGTCTCGACAATTCCTTCTTGGATCTTTTTCCGAGTAAAATGACAATCCACTTCTATATGCTTCGTCCTCTCATGTAGTACAGGATTTGCTGCAAGCTTAAGTGCCGAATCATTATCACATAAGAGTAAAGTTGGCCCTTTAACAGGAGCTCCGAAATCCAGAAGTAGACCCCTTAACCAGACTATCTCACATACAGTCTTGGCCATAGATCGATATTCAGCTTCAGCCGATGATAAAGATACAATAGATTGTTTCTTTGTCTTCCATGAGAGTAGTGATTCCCCAAATTTAATGCAGAAACCAGTAATAGACCTCCTACTCATAGGGCATGTGGCATAATCTGCATCGCAATAGGCTGTCATCTCCATGTTGCACTTTAGGGAAAGAAGTATTCCCAAACCTAGACAGGTCTTCAAGTATCTCACAATCTTTAGGGCTGCATTCATGTGAGACTGCTTCGGACTGTGCATAAACTGACTAAGAGTCTGTACTGCATAACAAATATCCGGCCTAGTCATGGTGAGATATATCAGTTTTCGTACTAGTCTCTGATATCCTGAGGGATCTTGCAACATAGGATCATCAGAAGAAGAGGATACGCCAGTGTCATAGCCGACAGAAGTCAATTTAGCATTTTGCTCAATAGGAATGACTGATGGTCTACAACCTGATAATCCTGCTTCTGATATTATTTCCATCACAAATTTCCGTTGACTTAATGAGATGCTCTGATCTGAGTGAGCTATTTCAATTCCAAGAAAATACTTAGGCGACCCTAAGTCTTTGATATGAAAAGTCGAATGCAGATACTCTTTAAGTTTTTTAACAGCAAAATCATCATTCCCCATGATAAGGATATCATCAACATAGATCATCAAGTAGATAGATGCCATACCTCTTGTCCAGGTGAATAAGACATAGTCATACTTGGATTGCTTGAACCCAGTAGTCAAGAATGCACTGGTGAATTTAGCGTACCATTGTCGGGAGGCTTGTTTCAAGCCATAAAGAGATTTACGGAGACGACATACCTTCGACTCCCCCTGTCTCCGTAATCTTGGTGGAAGCTCCATATATATTTCTTCATCTAGATCACCATGTAAGAAGGCATTATGAACATCCATTTGATGTAATGGCCAGTCATGAAAAGCAGCAATAGACAGAAAAGTACGAACCGTGACATCCTTTGCTACAGGAGAAAATGTTTAGTGATAGTCGAAACCTTCTCGCTGAGTGAAGCCTTTTGCCACCAACCGGGCTTTATATCTTTCCACAGAACCATCTGCTCTGTATATTATCTTATATACCCATTTACATCCAATAGGTTTGCGATGATCAGGCATTGACACAACATCCCAAGTGTGATTTTCTATTAATGCATGTAATTTAGATTCCATGGCCTTTTGCCAACGAGGATCATCTTTGGCTTCATTATAGCTAGAAGGTTCTAGATCTTCAGAAATATGGCTTATGCAACATAGATGTTCTGGTGACAATCTATCAAAGGAGACATAAGAAGAGATGGGGTATCGAGTACCTAATGATTTTGAAGAACCACATATATAATCTTTTGTCCAAGTTGGTGGTCGAGTGATTCGATGAGAACGCCTCTGTGACACCTGGGGTGTGGATAATTCTTCAGTAGTTATTGTTTCTGAAGTATCCTCCAACTGTGTTGGTTCTTCATGTAACGATTCTTCTATATATGACTGCTCAATGGAATTTTCAGCAGGATTCGCAAGAGGTATTGTAGGCAAGACATCAACTTCTCTTGGAGGAGTAGGAATAATAAATATTCCTTCAGGTGATGAATGTTCTTCCAACAAGAATTGGCGATTTGTCTGCTCTTCTTCAGGTAAAGATGTTAATGAAAAAGGGAAAAACATCTTCATGAAATACAACATCCCTGCTGATAAAGAAATTTCCTGTAGAAGGTGCATAAAGCCTATATCCATTTTGCAAAGTTGGATAGCCCATGAAAATGCATTGAGTAGCTCGTGGCGCCATCTTATCTCTATGGCCCACTATAGTGACATAGCACAGACACTCAAAGACTCTGAGATGAGATAAATTTGGCTTTCTCTCATATAATAACTCAAAAGGTGTCTTTCCCTTTAAGATGCGTGATGGCATGCGATTGATAAGGTATGCTGCAGTAATCACACAATCTACCCAAAACTTTTCAAGAATAGAGGCTTGAAATTTAAGCGCACGTGCCACTTCTAAAAGATGGCGATGTTTTCTCTCAACAACTCCATTCTGTTGAGGTGTGTAAACACAAGAGCTCTCATGAAATATCCCATTTATAGTGAACAAGGAAGTACATTCAGCATTAAAAAATTCTTTTCCATTATCCATACGTATCCTACGGATTGGTTTTTGAAATTGAGTTTTGGATAAGGAAAGAGATGTCTTTAAATGAGAAAAGACCTGGTTTTTGGATTGCATGAGGAAAATACATGTGGCACGAGAGTAGTCATCAATAATTGTGAGAAAGAACCTTGAGCCATCATGATTTAAAGTATGATAAGGCCCCCCAAACATCAGCATGAATAAGAGAAAAGATTTCTTCTGTTCGAGAAGTGCTATTCTGGAAAGGAGCACGTGTTTGCTTAGCCATGGGACAAATTGGACATTTAGGATAAAGAAATAACGCACTATGCCCAAAACGTTTATGATTAAGGAAATTAATGCCATTGGCAGTAGCATTACACAGAGATTTATTGAATTCAATAGGAGATAACTTTAAAAGGTGTGGAAAATCCAACCAAAAGTATAATCCATGGCTGACTCTACCCAAGCCCATCAGTGTCCCAGTCGAACGGGCCTGAAAGAAACATTTATCAGAATGGAAAAGAATGTGGCATGAATTTTCTTCATAGGCTCGGGCAACTGAGATCAGATTGAAATGGAAATCGGGTATGTAAAGCACGTTTTTAATAGTAATAAGAGAACTAAGCTTTACAGTCCCAGTCATTGTAACTTTGGTAGTATTTCCATTTGGAAGTTGTACTGATATAGGAAAATATAATTTAATAATATCTGAAAGTAAATTCCTGTCACAGACTATGTGATCACTAGCACCTGAATCAATAATCCATGCATCCTTTGAAATTGAGTTCATCAAACAATATGATGTACCTGTGAAGCTGCCCCATTTATCCGAGGGATCCAATTTTTTCAAAGTTTCCATCAGCTCGTTATATTTTTCATGGGTAATTGATTTTCCCATTTGCTGACCTGACACCTGAAAAACTGAGGAAATTTTCCCTTTTTCTTTTTCTCCTAGCCTTCCATGCAATTTCCAGCAATTCTCAATTGTATGGTGCGGGCGCTTACAATAATCACAGTACATCTTACCTCTTCCTTTTGGCCCATTTTTTTTGCATTTGAATTGGGCCTAATGTTGGATTGAAAAGCTTGGGCCGAAATAGGCCCATATGGGCCGTCGGATCCTCCAAGAAATGGGCCGCGCAAGCCATCTAGCCCATTGATGCCAGGCGATCGTAAGCCGTCCGATCTGATTAAATAGCTGCTTCGAGAGCCGTCGAATGGGCTTAAGAAAACAGAACGTGAGCCGTCGGATGGAGCGGAGATGATGCCACGCGGGCTGTCCGATCCTGTCGCCCCCTGGAACGATCGTGACCCGTCCGATTGATAGTGGAAATGATCTCCACCGTCCGTGCTTCTCTTAAAAAATGATCTAGGGTTTTCATTTTCGAAGAACCCTAGATCCGCCTCTCTCCTTCCTGAGCCTCTCTGTGACGAGCGGAAATGGCTCTTCGCGGCCAGAGCAATTCCGTCTCCTCCTTTGCCGTGGTCCCCCAATCTTTGTTGGCTCTCCTCTTGTATGGCGAGTTGGTAGATCCGGCCGAGACTTGGCAGAGGCTCCATGGTAAGTATATGGGATCGGAATGGCTGGTATGCCTCGTTGAGGATGAGAAGGAGTCTCGTTGCTTTTTCCATTTCTCGCATCTGCTTGTATTGTTGTTGGATATGATCAGGCCAGTCGAATTTTTCCTCGGCTGCCTCCAACTCATTCCACAGACTCAAAATTTTGTTGTATACTGTTGCGATGCTCATGTTTCCCTGTTTCAGATCTGAAATTTGCCGTGTTAGGTAAAAAAATTTCACTTGATCGAGTTTTCCATACATCTCCCTTATGCTTTCCCACATTTTCTTTGGATCCTCCGTCAGGGGAAGCCCAGCCGCGACCTCGGGCACGATGCAATTTCCAATCTAGGTTCTTACCAGTTGGCTGCATCTCCTCCAGATTCGTGCCATTCTCTCGTCGGACGGAATCAGGAACGATCCGTCGATGAAAACTTCCTTGTATTTTGTTATAAGTGCCCGCCAGAATTCGCTTGACCAACTTGAATAATTGTCTACACCTGTCAATTGCTGATTTATAATATTCAGTTCTAGGCCGTCACCGTTTGTTGTATACAATGGATCACCGGGTTCCGGCCGGCCACTAATATTAAGAAATTGATACGGGAAGAATCTCGGTGCAGGAGTCGAGAAGGGATTTGTTCCCTGACTCGAACCCCCGGGGCCGAATCCATAATCCGCATTTTGGAATCCCTGACTTGGTACAGTTGTTCCGCCCGTCTGCTCCGAGCTGATGCTAGGGTTTGCCCCGTCACTGGTTGGTGGACCTGCTTCAGCCCGCGCATTGCTGTGGTAGCCAGGCAATGATGTGTTGGGGATAGGCCCATGATACCATGGCTATGGCATCCATTGGTAAGGGTGACCTGCGAATGGTTGCCCTGTAATTGCCTGAGCCTGTTGTTGCCACGGCACGTGCGGAGGTTGGCCCTGGATTTGTTGTTGCTGTTCTAATGCAGGGACTATAGTGTGGCATTCCAAAATTCAAGTCATCCTCTAGAGAAATTAAAGGCTATAATTAGGTAATGAAATTACCTATGGTCTATGTGTTAGCCATTAGTTTTCTTGAGGTTATGTGTTATTGTGCTTGTGTTTATGAATTTTGAAATTAGGACTATGGGATAAATTAATAATCTATGCTTGGCTAGGCACCTCATTAATTAAATTCCTATAAGTAAAGTGTCACAAGACTTTGGCCATGTGGAATTTAGTAATTTAATTCTTAAAAGAAAGAATAAGAAAGGGGTAAAATTGATTTTTAATTGGGTTGGGCCTTAGGCCCAATAGCTTAAGCCTTTGATGGGCCAAGTTAGTCGGCCCAATAAGGCCCACTAAAGGGGGCTGTCGACCAGCCAAGGGGAGGCCCAAGAGTGGCCGGCCCAAGCCCAAGCCCAAAAGCCCAAGCCCATCTTGCATGTGTTGTGACAATTGGCAAGAAGTCTCCATGCATTGGCTTAGAGAGGGATGTCATGCATTGGTCAATTGGGGTGGCAAACAATGATGAGGAAATGGGGGGATAAAAGGGAAGAAGAAGAGAGAGAATGGCTGGTTAGCCATTCGGCCAAGTGGAGGGAGAGAGAGAGAGAATCGTGCGAGAGAGAGAGGAAGCCGAGAGGGAGAGAAAGGAGCCCGTTCGCCGCCGTGTGCCGTCCGCTCGTGCTGTTCGTGAGGTCTAGAGGCAAGTTGGGAATCCACTTTCTACTCTTGCACCAATGTTTTCGCATGAACTGTTGGGAGTCAGAAACTTGTTTGAGCTTGCATATGTGTTTAGAGTCCGATTTTGGCTTCTATTTCTTCATGAAAGTTGTATCTAACATCTTGAACTATAACATACTGAAATTTCGTGGAAAATGATGGAGATTTGAGGGGTCAAACCCTCATCCTACGGAGATGCTAGATCTGGAATATTTTCGTATGAACTGTTTGAGTCAGAATGTTGTGAGAGCTTTCATGCATGTTTAGAGTTCGATTTTGGATGTGATATCTTCATGAAAGTTGTAGCTAACATATTTTAATATAACATACTGAAATTTCGTGGAAAATTATGGAGATTTGAGGGGTCAAACCCTCATCCTACGGAGATGCTAGATCTGGAATATTTTCGTATGAACTGTTTGAGTCATAATGTTGTGAGAGCTTGCATGCATGTTTAGAGTTCGATTTTGGCTGTGATATCTTCATGAAAGTTGTAGCTAACATATTTTAATATAACATAATGAAATTTCGTGGAAAATTATGGAGATTTGAGGGGTTTAAGTCTTGTTATACGGAGACCTCAGATCTGTGAAGTTTTCACTGACCTCTTGTTGGATTCTTGATTGCATGTTGATTTTTGTTGAAGATCTGACTTCGATGTCTTCATGAAAGTTGTAGGTAACACCTTAAACTACAACATAATAAAATTTTAAGAGAAATGAACAAGTATAGCCTAGTAAATCGGCTAGATCTTGGGGACGATGTTTCTGGTGATGTGTTCCGAGACACCCGAGACTTCATGGACTTAAATGGTGACCATAATTTGGTTATTTGACCTAGATCTCTTCATGAAACTTGTAAAGGACACCTTTATACATAACATATCCAAATTACAGAGAAAACGAAAGAGAATAGGTAGGTTAAATCTCAGTATTTCGGAGATGTGTATTCTGGACGATGCGGTAAGGGTTCCAGAAGCTTCGTGAGGTTGAATAAAATAATCTATAAGTAATCTGACTTGGATTTATTCATGAAAGTTATACGAAAATGTCTTGGCTATAACCCAGTAAAATTTCATAATTTTTGGAGGCAATATGATTATTTTAATTGAATTTATTCGGAAACCGTGCATTCTGGTTTAATCCGAGAATCATAGGATGTTTTGGGAAAATTGTGAGATTTAGTAAATATTCAATTTGGCCATGAATTTTGCAAGTAATTATCATCCTATGGGTTTGTTTAATAATTTCTTGGATTTTGATAATTTTGGGAATTTATTGATATTAAATAATAAATAAATAAATAAAATAATAAAATAAAATAAAATAAAATAGATTTTTATTTGGCCATGGATTCAATTTTATTTGTGTGGCATATATGTGATAAAGTCTTGGTACATGTATTGAATTGAGATGCATGTGTGATAAAGTTTTGGTATGTGTATGACATTTGAATTGAGATGCAAGTGTGAATTCCATGTCAAGTGTGATTTGTTTGATGCCATGCCAATTGCTATGTTAAATTGAGATAAAGAAATGGTAAATGTGAATGATGGTAAATGAGGAAATGGTTGTGGTGGAGGATGATGGCCGGAATGTATAGAGATACATTGCCGGATTTCCCGGAGTGTCGGGATGCCCGGTGGTATACGGTACGTAATTCCAGGGGAGGCCTGGTGGTATGTCGGTACATAATTCCGGAAGCCCTGTCGGAGGTCTTTGCCCGAAGGGAATGCCTCGCAATGCCAGAATTTGGGTGCGAGATGCCCGGCTAGAAGGGTAAAAGCCGGATGTCCGGTTGTATCTTGGATACATGCCCGGAGGTTCCTCGTGATGCTAGTTGGGATGCGAGATGCCCGGAATGTGGGGGGGCCGGATGCCCGGTTGTATCTTGGATACATGCCCGGAGGTTTTTCTCACATGGGATGCGAGTGTAAAATATGGGATGAAATTGATGAATCGAGGAAGGGTGATGTGGTGATCAAATTTAAAGATAAAGATGAAAAATTAACTCATGGCATGATATGGTATGATATGCATGATGATATGCATGATGATGGTGATGATATGTGATGTGATATGATGATCACCCATGGTATGATATGCATGATGATATGCATGATGATGGTGATGATATGTGATGTGATATGATGATCACCCATGGTATGATATGCATGATGATATGCATGATATGTGATGTGATATGATGATCACCCATGGTATGATATGCATGATGATATGCATGATGATGGTGATGATATGTGATGTGATATGATGATCACCCATGGTATGATATGCATGATGATATGCATGATATGTGATGTGATATGATGATCACCCATGGTATGATATGCATGATGATATGCATGATGATGGTGATGATATGTGATGTGATATGATGATCACCCATGGTATGATATGCATGATGATATGCATGATGATGGTGATGATATGTGATGTGATATGATGATCACCCATGGTATGATATGCATGATGATATGCATGATGATGATGATGATATGTGATGTGATATGATGATCACCCAGGGTATGATATGCATGATGATGATGATGATATGTGATGTGATATGATGATCACCCAGGGTATGATATGCATGATGATATGCATGATGATATGTGATGTGATATGATGATCACCCATGGTATGATATGCATGATGATATGCATGTAGATGATGATAATATGTGATGTGATGATGTCATGATAAGGATGACATGTATGATATAATGATGCCATGATGATGATTATGATGATGACATATGATGATATGATATGCATGATGATAAGACATGATGATGTATGATAGTATTACGCATGGCTGCAAGGTAAGTTACGCCTGCAATGCATGTATGATTTGTATGATGCATCGAGTTGTTATTGAATTCCTTTACTATTTGAGTGGTTGTCTTCACCCCTTTTTTTGGGAATAACATTTCGATTAGTAGATGGTTTAAACGGTTGGATATGACCGCGAGGAGAAGGATATCAAAAGGAGGGAACCTTTGGACGCCGACACTGGTTGATGGACCTTAAGCATACGATTGTGGGAGGAGATGTCGGTCATCTTTTAAAGTGTAGCCTAGTATAGAAAACTATGGCATTTTGATGTACGGACTAAAGATGTCCATTAGCTCTATGTAAATAAACGTGTTCGGCTTTTACTTATAAATGTTTAGTAGGTGTGCATCGTTTTCTGAATGTAGGGAAGGGAGTTTGTTAGATGTGCTTCCGTATGTGAATTGCGCAAGGGACCTATCAGAAAAAAAGAAGAAGGTGTAAACCCCTTATGTTGTATGGACCCGCTGCAATTGAAATGGTATCAGAGTGACATGTTATTAGGAAAGTAAATGGTAAGCAAACTGTGGCGACCCAAATTGGATCGGGGGCCGTCGAGGGGTGTCACATATAGTGGCTAGATCTCGGTATTCCAAGGCTCGTGTTGAAGCGTCTGATGCAGATTCATCGACGGGAGGTGAGGTAAGATCTGATGGTGTTGTCATGTTGGAAAAAAATTGATTCCTCTGTTATCTCCTCTATGCAGATACAGGTCCTTCAGGCAATCAAGGATTTTGATTCCTTTGGCAATCTTGTTCGAAAGTCGAGGCTGGTGTATGAGGCAATCGGAAGCGGAAGCAAATTAGTTCAAAACCGGAATGGCTCTGATACCATGTCAGAAAAAGAAGATGAAGATGCTCGGGAGATGAAGTGCGAAGAAGCAATTGTCTTCAATTTCATTGATATTTGATTATGTACATGTAATTCTGTATTTAATTACAATGAAGAGAAATAATAAAGGAAATTCTATATTTGCCTATCTTTTTTCTATCCTAAAGTATATTAGAATTCCTATCAAAAGAGATTACAAAATCATATCTTCTAACATGAAATTTATGAATCATTTATGTTGTTGTCACTTTATTTCTTATGAGGTTTTGGCGGTGGAAGTCTATTCAACCCAGCAACGACCAACTGCTATAAATATGTATAAGTGCAATTGCTGAGATCTGAATTTTTTTTTAGAGGGTTCTTCGTGTTCTAAAACTGCAATTCAAAGACATTCTTTAGAAATTGCGTAAACAGATCGTGTTCGATCCAATTCATGCTTCTAACATCACTACTTAGGTTCTTGGGTAATCCTCAGCATCCCCAAAAAGGTGCAAAGGATGAATAAAGGAGGGTTCTTGGCATCTGCCCTGTTTGATCTATAGTCTTTCTTGATCGGCACTGCTTGGTGTGAGATGAACCAACTCTCATGGAACCTCCACAACTTCCGCTACCTCCTGAAGCACTGCATAGTTGAGAGGGACTTCTTGACCGGCAAATCCCTCCACACCCTGTACATCAAGTCCCTCGTCCCTCCCTCCACTTACCTCTCCAACCACTTCATCCTCCTCTACTCCAAATGTCGCTGCCTTCTGGCCACTCGCCGCGCCTTCGACGTGACCCCGAACCCGAACGTGTTCTCCTTTAATGCCATCATCGCCCCTACGCCAAGGAGTCTCAGATGATGGTCGCCCGCCAACTGTTCGATCGAATTCCCGCACCGGACCTCGTTTCCTACAACACCATGCTTTCTAGGGGTGATCGGGTCCAGGGTGGGTAGGGTCTAGACTTGGACCCTGTACCCGACCCTATTATAATTAGCTCCCCTTTTTTGGACTTTGTACCCGACCCTGTTTGTATTGGACCATGTACCCGATCCACTCTATTTTTCCGGTTCGGTTCCAGGGTCAACCATGTTTTCATTAGAACATATTTTGCAATACCTCGATATCCTATACAACTTCGAATTTTATATTAATACGTGAGAAAATAACATAATCCTCCTAATTTGTATCGAAATATTAAACGCTTATAATAAATAAATGTATAAATTTTTTTATTAAACGAAAAATTAAGGATCCACATGCTAATTATAATAAATAAAATTATAAGGCAAAGAATTAGCAACAAATATAGGTTTAATATTAGTCTTATTCCTACAACTACTATATGAAGCTATTCATTTATGCAAGTATAACTCCTTCTACAAAAGAGAAATTAAGCGGGTCAATCCACATAGTACACAAGAATTTGGCGGCAACGAATATCGTCTATCCGTTGGACGGTGTGAGAGGAAGCTGTGAGGGCGGGAAGCAAGTAAGGAAGAGGAACGACGAAGGAGGAATGCCGTACAAGTTTGAGAGACCCAAGAGGAAAAATGTCATGTGATTGCGAGAGTAAGAATAAAAATAAGCGAAAAAAATGAAGAGATTTTGGACCTATAGTTACAAAACCGGTTCCAAAACTGGTCCGGGAACTGGTTTTTGGGTGGGTAATCAATTGGACCCGGTTCCCGGACTGATTTAAACCGGTTCCAAATTTTGGGAACCGGTTCCCAGACCGGTTTCAATGGGAACCGGTTCCCGACCCTATTTTGCCGGGTGAACCGGTCCGGTTCCTAGGTATGCCCGGTCCGGTTGCACACCCTTATTGCTTTTTGCTTTTGCCGACCGAGGCGAGACGGGACTGACATTCTCCTTGTTTGCGGGGATGCGGCTCGACATGGATGGCTTCACATTGTCTGCCGTGGTCACGGCTTGCGGTGATGATGTTTCTTTGATGAGGCAGTTGCATTCTTTTGCGGTTTCCAGTGGTCTTGATTCTTATGTTTCTCCAAGCAATCCGCTTCTAACGTACTACAGTAAGAATGGTTATTTGAATGAAGCGAAGAGGATGTTCGATGAGATGGGAGAGGCTAGAGATGAGGTTTCTTGGAATTCGATGATAGTTACTTATGGACAGCACCGGGAAGGGCTACGAGCACTGGAGCTGTTCCAAGAGATGATTAGGAAGGGCATGTATGTAGATATGTATACTTTGGCAAGTGTTCTCACTGCATTTACCTGTGTAAGCGATTTGGTAGGCGGGCTTCAGTTTCATGCTAAGCTCGTAAAAACAGGGTTCCACCAGAATTCACATGTTGGGAGTGGCTTGATTGACTTGTATTCTAAGTGCAAGGGTGCCATGTCGGATTGCGAGAAAGTATTTCAAGAGATCAAGGAACCAGATTTGGTTTTGTGGAACACTATGATTTCAGGGTATTCACAACACGAGGAACTCTCAGAGGAGGCTCTAGAATGTTTCCGCAGTATGCGAAGATTTGGATACAGACCTGATGATTGTAGCTTTGTTTGTGCAATCAGTGCCTGCTCCAATCTCTCATCTCCTTCTCAGGGGAAACAAATGCATGGTTTGGTAATCAAATCAGAGATTCCCTCAAATTGGATCTCTGTTGATAATGCTTTAATTGCAACATATTCGAAGTGTGGAAATCTGGGGGATGCCGGGAGGTTATTTAATAGGATGCCCGAGCATAATACTGTCTCACTTAACTCAATGATTGCAGGTTATGCTCAGCATGGATTAGGAGAGGAATCTCTTGCTCTCTTTCAAGAGATGCTGGACAATGATTTCCCTCCTACCAGTATAACTTTCATCTCCGTACTTTCTGCATGTGCACATACTGGGAAAGTTCATGAGGGCCAAACATATTTCAACATGATGAAGGAGAAGTTTGGGCTTGAGCCAGAGCAGAACATTACTCGTGCATGATTGATCTACTAGGTCGGGCAGGCAAAATAAGTGAAGCTGAGAAGTTAATTGAGACAATGCCATTCAGTCCTGGCTCCGTTGGCTGGGCCTCATTGCTTGGGGCATGTAGGAAGCATGGTAACATGGAGATAGCTGTCAAAGCAGCTTATCAGTTTTTGCAGCATGAACCTGCAAATGCTGCTCCATATATTGTCCTCTCGAATATGTTCGTTAGAGCTGGTAGATTGGAAGATATGGTAGCAATAAGAAGGCTAATGCGAGACAGAGGTGTTAAAAAGAATCCAGGTTGCAGCTGGATTGAGCTAAATCGAAGAACCCATGTATTTGTTGAAGAAGATAGTTCACACCCAATGATTAAGGAGATTCGTGATTACTTGGATGAGATGCTATTGAAGATTAGGAAGGTTGGTTATGTACCGGATGTTAATCAGGTTTCGTTAAAGGAGGATGGAATGGAGGAAAAAGAGATGGAAATGAGATTAAGACATCACAGTGAGAAGCTAGCAGTTGCATTTGGGTTGATTTCGACCAAGGATGGGGAGCCAATACTTGTGGTGAAAAATCTTAGACTATGTGGGGATTGCCATAATGCAATCAAACATATCTCTAAGATTACAAAAAGGGAAATCACTGTTAGGGACACCCGCAGGTTTCATTGCTTCAAGGAAGGGCAATGCTCTTGTGAGGATTACTGGTGAATAAAGCATTTGACTGGGTCCTTTTGAGCTTTATTAATATGTAAATAAGAATCATAGATATTTTTCTTGAATTCAAGAGCAAATGTCATGCCCCATTTGGTTATAGTCTGCTTTCAAACTTGCTGATAAAGCAATGAGTTCTAACTTTTATGTTACGTATGGATCATGATTAGTTTATGTGAAAAATTTTGAGCATTTAAATCAATTTACACTTGACCCGATTGTAATTCTTGACTGAGTTGATTCAAACTTTTTTTTTTTCTTTCCCAGATATCCTTTCTTGTCGAAGATTTGGAAGGTTCACATTACCTATCAGCCTGAAAAGTTGTTTCCTCCCACTTCCTTTTATTGGTCTGTTTGAGTTGAATTTATCTAGCGTTCTGTGATACAATTGCTGCTCAAGAAGTCCAATCTGTAGGTTGGGTTCTGAATGAGTATAAGTGCAGTTGTGTGGTTGCAAAATCTAAGTAAATCTATTGAAACAGGTTTCACAATTTCCATTTCCCCACGGGAGATACTAGTGGATGGTTTGTCAGATTGTAAGATACTGATCTTTTAATGATTTTTTTTTTTTTTTTTTTTGCGTAATTTAATAGAAAATCCCTGGATTTTACCTAGGAATTTATTTGATTCTTACCGTTGATTCATCAATCTTCAAATGAGATTATATTTTACCATTCAGCTTTGCTGATTGGTCATGATACTGTTAATGAAGCTTCAATCATGCTAGTGCAAATGTGTGGGACCAATGCCAATTGTGCTAGAAGTTTAAGTTGTTAGATAAGGCGTGGTTTAGTATTTATTTGATTACTTTTGCACTCCCCCTTATGCATAGATTGGGCTTTGGCCTAAAATTGAAGCATGAAAACAAAGAGGGGACCTTATACAACTTGAACTCAGGACCTCCATCTTCAATACCATGTGAAATTGTGTGAAACCAAAGTCAATTGTTTTAAAAGCTCAAATTTTTAGATGAAGGCATGGTTTAATACTTAAATACTTCAACAATTCTTATTGCTAGGTCACGACCAAGGACTTTTTCCCAAATATGACAGCAACATGGTGTTGCAACTTGGGACGAAATTGCTTGCATAGGAAAACTTAGCCATCCGATCTTGGATCATTGGACTTATACTTAACAGTCTTCTTTTTACTAGAATGATCTAAATTTATCCAAAAGATGGCTATGAGCTACAGTATCTTGACAGTTATAAGGCAGCAATCTGCCAAATGTTGTGGAGATGATTCTTTAATGGCCTCATTTCGTGAAGGGAAAAAATGGAGGAATGGTGTGGCAGCATCAAGATCTATGGAATCATGGGGAAATTGAACTACTTTATGATCTTTGGCATGCTTTATGCTTTTCAGGGTATTGATGGAGAAGAGGATGTTGTGTTATGGTTTCACTATAGCCTGCAACGATGGGTTTATCACTGTCAGATCAGCATGTCAAACTTCTGGAACACAACAGAAGTTGGGAACTCCCTTCTCCTTAGAAGATTTCCTGGAATTCTAAAGCACCTGGGAGAGCTAGCTTTCTGTCCTGAGAGTGTTTGAAGAGAATTCTAACTACAAAAGGATTTGAAGAGAAAAAGAATGGCGTTAGCCAATAGATGTTTTCTATGTAAGCAGGTCAAAGAATCTGTTTCTTCATATTCTTTTTCATTGTGCAGGGTCTGACGATCTTGGAGTGCATTTTTCTTGGTCAGTTGGGCTGTGGTGTTCTGTTAGAGAGGAACTTGCTTGTTGAGGGTTGAATTGTCCTTAACATTGGAGAAGCCCTTCCGTTTGTAAAACCAGCATCCATTTTGTATGGATGGATGGCTTACCACGTTACTTTTTCTGCATTGTGGTGGTGCCCTTTAGCTGGTAAGATTCTTCAGTTGCTTAGATTTGTTATAGTTTGATTATGAATGGGAGGCATAATTTTTTCTTTTCTATCAAAAGATTTTCATTATCGACAATCATTTACATCAACACTTGAGTGTTGTGAAACTTTCAGGAATTTTAGATGAAAAAGACTCAAGTGAATGAGCTGCAAGATTTAGATTAAGCAAAAAGTATAAGTCAATTCAGACAGCAATAATCTTCACATCCTTTCTCCTGTTTGAATGGATTGATTAGAGTCTGGTGAAAGATGAAATACTAAAATTTTCTGCAGGGAAGTATAGAATTTAGTGTTTATCTCCATCTTAGTTGGCAGTAAGTGGATTTTTCACTGTTTAGTTGTTGAACAGTATGAGTTTTGACTATGTTTAAGTTTACCTTGTTCCTACATAGGGACATCACCATTACTATTTGTAATTTTTCTTACATTATGATTTATTCCTTCTAATTTTAATGTTAAGGATTATGTATGTGTCTAGAAAATTGTGTAACATAGTTTCTGAGGTTTTTGCAATACATCATGTAATCGCTTCATGAGATTAATCAAGCTGTTATTGATGACAGATTTAATTTTGCTCTCTGCTAGTGTTTTAAAACTTGGTCTAGATTGACTAGTTCTATTGAGAACTCTTTCTATGTCTGATCTTGTTTACTTGTAGGAGCAGAAGAGGTACTAAGCCAGTCATTAAGTGGCCAAATCACTTTGACTCGGTTGGGCCAATTCTTAAGTCGTTCTGTACTTTCAAAATTTGGATACAGATATAAAGAGACTTTACAAACTAATTGTCTTATTTAACATCATTACTCGTAGTAATGATAAAGTAGTAAATCATAAATAAGTTCAATGTGTAACCAACTATAAGTTAGATAAGTGCATATCACTTTCTATTTGTTTGAAAGAAATCATATTGTAGACTTAACTTTCTACCTTTACAAATTTCTTCAATCTTTATTGTCTTCAGTAATGCTACCATTTGGAACTTAACTTCTGACCTCATTTAAATTGGAAGCAGACATCAAGTGAGTTCTTTTGATCTGTTTCTTTCTAAAAGATTGCTTGTAGCCATAAAATATAATCACGCATAATTGATCTAGTGTATCTTTAGATATAGCAGAAATTTTCTTGATGTCATGGGAACTCTTGTGATGGAGTATATTGTATTAAAAACTCACCTTGTAAATATGCCGGTTGTGAACCTGAGAATCATGCACTTGACGATGCTTAGATCTGATATCTCCAAACTTGAAAGAAATTTTCCTATAATATATTGTATTAGAAACTAACCTTGTCAAAATGCCAGTTGTGAACCTGAGAATCACGCACTTGACGATGTTTAGATCTGATTTCTCCAAACTTGAAAGAAACTTTCTTATAATTAATAGATATGTCACTGGAGGGCCGTGGTGAGGTCTGACTTGTTTAAAAATTTTGCTAGGTGCCAATGCAATGGTTTTACTCCTTTGAAAATGTAAAAGTCAAGACGGGTTAATCTCTCAATTTCTTTTGACATGTTGCTGCTTCACATGCATCATTTGCCACTGCATCTCTCGTTCAATCACGAGCAAGGTAATGTAATGTTTTGACTCCCATTCAGCTGCTTGGTCACAGATGTTGGTTGTGGTTTTGGATAAATTCTTTCATTCTCATACTTGCCATTAGGAAGTATAGGTTGCTTAGTTTCCTCCCTATTTGGTAAAATCGTGATTCCCTGATTTGACAAGGGTGGGGAGTGACTGCTGGGACTGGAAGGCTTGGACAAGGTACGGCTCCTGGTAGCAAGCTTTTAGGATGGTGCAGAGGGCTAGTCCTCAGGTGAGAACACCATCAGTGGTATGGATGACCTTTTAGAAAATGCTTACTTTGGCTGCACTTACACCCAAAGTACACGAGTGTGAGGCTCAGAATAGGATGAGCCAAACTGACCATATCTCAGGTGATTAAAGCCAAGGTCTCAAAATGATCTCCGTTGTTTATGCAGTTGTAGGTTGACATTTCAGTCGTTCTTAAGGAAGTTCTTCTATGGATTGGTCATTTTAATTATGTATCATTTTGTCTATTATAGATTGCTTGTTATGGCAATGTGGAAAGCATTATCTTGTTCTTTTGCTTTGTGGGTGGTAGACTAAGGTTAGTCTTTTTAGGTTAACTCATTGAGATGTTCTGGTCCAAGTCATGTCACTTTTGAGATGGGGATTCATTATAGTGTCACTCTCACTTTTAATGGAAACTATCTAAGGGCGATGTGGCTCTACTGTGAAGAGAGACTCTGAGTTGCTTTTTATGTTTGATTCTTCTTTTTAGTTTCAATTTAATGCATCTGTTTGCATTATTTACTATGACAATACAAAGGAATCTCCTTTCTATTGTTTTTAGACTGAGTAGGGGTGATTCAGCAGTGTTGCTCCAGCTCTTCTGATCTAATAAATGGAAGAACAGAAATCTAGTTAATGATGCTACAGCCTATTGGTTTATCTGACAATACTTAATTCTTAGGAGCGATACAATTCTTGCTAGGGACTACGTTCAGGACTACACTCTTCCTGAAGAAGCTGCCTTCTTCTGTTTCCTTGCATGTCTAATTCTGTGGTATCTGTCTATCTGCTTAATCCCTGACAAAATTGATACCCGGTCTATTTAACTTTGTACCTTTCATGTAATTTACGTCTTGAAGAAGGCATAATTCTTTCCTTTCATATCTCTACCTGAGCATCAGCTATATGATAAATATTTTGAATTTACATGATATTATTCCATGTCCTATGTTACAACATATCTTAACAAGTGTCTGTCGTGGTATTCTACTTTTTCCTGGACTATATCTGAGCCACGCTTGTTCCAAGCAGAATTTGAATTTGAAAGTCCAAGTGCCTTGCCACTCGATGCATTTCCTTTGGATTGAATACATTAAAATTTTGATCTCTTTGCTGCACTGAGAATAGGTAAAGGAGCTATCACACCAAAAGAACATTTTGGTTCTTATCACAGTTTATCTGCTTGATTCATTCAGTCAATGTTATTAATGGTTTTATAGATTCAAAAATTGTTGCTTGAAGCACTTTCTTATCCTCTGTGGATGAAGAGTCATACGAAGACAAAATCTTCAAACTCGAGAAGTTACTCCTTTACATATAAATTTGAGGTTGCCACTGTGATAGATTATTGTGGGTTGAATAATGCATGTGAATAGTCATTTGATAGATCTTGGGCTTGATTCAAATCAAACAGGAACCACTCTTATTTACGCTTTGCATTTGTCCAGCGCTTTCTTATCACTGGTCTGAATTGCGCTGTTATGCCTTTTATTTCTCTGCTACCGCTTATTTCTGTGCTAAAGCTGCAGTTGATAATTATATGATGGAACTGAATAATTTATAAAACAAAATGAGATATGACATGTGTATTTTAATCTCTACGTCTGATTCTTGGTTGAATACTTTGTGAGCAAGTCTTATCAGTGTGCTGTCTCTGATGACCTTGTTGACAATATTAAGGTGGAGATTTTATTATGTTTTATGGTCCCTTATAGATCTTGTTGACATGAGTATTTGGCACCCCTTGGTGCCATTTACAACGAAAGCACTTTTCGTTTTTTAGAAAGTAGAAAACTTAGCAAGCTTCAAACTGATTAATGTAAAATTGTCCACTCTTCCCCTTAAAATAATTGTATAGATGAGTATGGGCAGTAGGTCACACGGGGAAAGACATTATTGTACAATTTTCTTGTAATGTCTTAAGGGCTGCATTGGAACAGGCATTCTTTCCGTTCAATGGAAGCTGAATATTCTGTTGACATGTCCGAGTCTGAATCTTCATTACTACTATTGATGCCATGGGCATTGATTTCAATTTCAGGCCAGAGAAAATAAAACAAAACATCGCAAAGGAATAGGGTTTGAAGGCTCATTTCCTTTTGGCACCAATCCCTCCTACCAAATGTTTCCTTACATAAATTAGATTGAAAGAATGAAATCAGGAGGAAGTCTTATGTGACCACCTTTTGAATGGGTTGCTTGGGGGCAATCGGAGTCAATTTATTATTTGAAAAGTTCTTCAAGGGGGTTGGGGTAGTTGCCAAGAGCTTGGCTTGGAACATTTATCTCGGTCACGGTAGACCTGATAAATAGTGATGTGGAGTGAACCACTCGATTCTCAGTTGATATGTGGATTGAACCACTTGCTTCTACTGGTAGAATTGGTGGAGGACTACTAACATGGTACTAGGGTCGTTAAAGAAACGAAAAAAAAAATTGAATATCATCAAATATTGGTTAATTATGTACTCATTTACATTTTTTTTTAAAAGATGGAGGAAATGGAAGTACTGATAAACGTGATAACCCTGTATGTTATTATTTTAAATTATCCGCTTACGGGAATGATTTGATTATAGACTAAAACTAACATTTCGCATGAAAGAATAGATACATCTGAAAATCTCTCTGGATGAAGTAAACCAGACAATGAATATCCACTCATTATGGTTACTGGATAGTTATCCTTACCTGTTGTAACTCTTCTTTTGATGATCATGGAAAGAATTTTTTGTGGTTCCTAAGTTAATGATGAGAACTTCATATGCCTGCAGGCTAAAGATTTAACAGTTTGAAACAAAACCAAATTGATAATAACCAAAATTTGTTGTTATCATGTAGATCAAGATTTTGCCAATCTGACATTTTTTTTTCTGGGTGGAAAACCTAAAACTAACTGTGAAGGCCTTACCCAGTTTTCAAAGGTGATGATAGTATAGCAAAGAAACGTCGAAACTATTTTATTTAGTGTTACAGAAGCGTTTGGCGCAAATAAAGTGTTTCTTGGGAAATAACATGTAAATTCCATAACAACAAAGAAACTGTGGGGTTGGGTAATAAATTCTTGTATGCCATCATGCTCTGTATAGTAATCTTGCTGCTGTCATGTGTAGGTGAAAAAGCATCCTCAACCTTCGTTCTAATACAACTGATGTCGAGATATGTAGAACCTAAACCTTCAAAATGCAGTAATCTGATTCTATCAGGGCCAAGAAACACCACTAGGGGTTACCCTCTGCTAGAAAGACTACCATATGCTTTAATTGTTCACCACAAAATGGCTTCTGTATGTATGGTTGTTATGATGCCCAGATATATAGAGCCTAAACCTTCAAATGCAGTAATACAATTCTGTCAAGGCTAAGAAACACCACTAGGGACTTCACTATACTAGAAAGACTGCACTATATGCTTTACATGTTCACGGCAAGATGGCTTGTGTTTGTGGTGGTTGTTTTAGTTGTTAGATAGCATGCTGATCCCTCAAGACTCAATGTGTTACATGTCTTCAAGATAGGGATTTGGATCCTCTCAATATGGAGGGTAAATTGCTATTTTCGATTTACCCCCAAGAGAGGCTGCTAGATCATGCAATACAATCTACAATAAATTTCAATTAAATTTGAGAAGTAGTGAATTTTCAAGGTAAAATGAGGATAAATTGATCATCACAACTTTTGGAAATTTGGCATATCTAGGAAAGGCAAACTTTTTTTCTTGTAGGATCCTCTGACTTTGCACAAATTGTTGGGAAACCTCTTATGATAATTTAAAGTTGATGAAACCATCTATTTAGTTGTTTCTGAGTGAACTTGATATCAGGAATGCTGTGTGATTAATAGTGGTAGAAAATATACACAGTGATAAGACATCTACAGGCTGGATGAACTTTGATAGAGGGTGAACAAGTTCAGTAGAACGAAGTGTTGATGAGGACTTGGGGAGACCATGATAAGGAACAGCTAGGTGAAGTTTTGATCCCGGTGAAGTTTTGATCCTGAATGTACTTAGGAGGACCTATAGATAGCAAATCACAAATCAGTTTCGTAGTGGACAGCTAGGATAAACTTATTGGATTGCTAATAAAGGCAACTCTGTAGGAGATACTCATCATGTATTATATTAGGTAGATAGGAAGACCTAGACATCTTTTGATTACAAAAGATTTGTGGCTAAGGTCAAGGTCTGGAATTCATGACCAAAGATCTAAGATCAAATCAAATCAGTTCTTGCCTATTTTGCTCATGCAGCTAACTTTATTTAGGGAAATCTCACTAGTGCCAGGAAAATTTAATTGCTTGGGCGGCCAGAGTTCCAACTGTTGTGTCTATCGACTCCAACGGCTATTTCATCTTCTTAAAGATTCTCCAACGGCTAATCAAAAGACTACATAAGAAACTCAAATCAAACTGAAGGAGTCTGCAAAAAATTGAGAAAAGCCATGCATCTAATCTTGTCACATGCTGTTGGATTATTGCAACGTGACTCTGCTCATTTGTGATTCTGTCTGTTAGTATCTCTTGTTGATTGTAATCTGTGTTTTCAAAAATGTGTACAAGTGTAATAGCAGTGCTTGTTTATTGATAACGGGATCTATCGACTCTGGGTAGAAACAACTGTGTTAGAGTGTCTCTTGAGATTACTAGTGGATTTCTGCCTTGTGGGTGGTTAGCTTGATATAAGCCAAACCAGTATAAAATCTGCCTGCAGTATCTTCTTTCTCTTTACTTGTTTTGATATTTATCTGGTAGAAGCATTTGCATACAATATTATCAAATTGTTCCTGCATCTATCAAAAGCTTGACTTGAATCATCCCGTGAAAATCTAGTTCTTTAAGTCAACCTATTCACCAAGGTTGCATTTTTTGCCTCAATATGAATGCTCTTCCAATGATCTATTTCATTTACTTTAACTAAAAAGCTCTCAGCTAATAATACTTATTTTTCTTCTTGTTTTTCTTTGGTTTTGCTAGGCTCTGATGTTGCAAGAGCACAACCATTCAGTTCTAACTTTAATAGCTTGTTGAACGAAAATCTATTATCCTAAGGCACTGTTGAGAGCAATCTTTCACTCCCATTTCTTTTCCATCAAGATTTTCTATCCATTTAACATTACTTTGTATGGCTTTTGGCTGCTTGTCAAGTGGCAGGGTTTGTTAATGGCGAAGGAGGTCTGGAGTACGCATCTCTAGTGACTTTGTAATTTGTAGAGAATTCTCTACGGTGATGTGATTTCTTCTGATTAACAAAGAGCTGCTTATATAAAAGAATGCTTATGCTCCTTCCTTATCTATGTTGCTTCCACTTTGTTCTGCTCAATGCCCCGTTTGGTCCTAGCATGTTTCCTTTCCAAGCATAGTCGATGGTTATGGGGATGCATAGCCAGTTACTTGAGAATATTGATTATTATTATTGGGAATTCTTGGGGTTGCTTTTCAGGGACCTGCAATGGTAGAATAGACATGGGAGTAAAATTAGATGCAATTATTAGCAGCAAGTTGATTGCAATTGTGTTTGCTGTATTTTATGGCACTTCAGCAGTGTTTTACTGGTTCCATTGGATTTACATAACAAGTTCTGTGGAGTCAAAGTTGCATTGGAATTTCGAGTCATGTGACGTATGTGATAGTCAATTTGATGTCACCTCGTGAAATTGCAACAGTGGTATATTCCTTTTGCGGATCTAGCAGGAAATTTTTTCAATTGAAACTACCTGCAAGAGAAAGGTCATTAGAGATATGATCGGTACCTAATTGAATGACGATTCTTGTAGTGGGAACGGGATGCGTCAGATCTTTTATGTATGTTCTTATTCAAAAACCTGTAATGAGTCAATCTATTAGTACCTTGCTTTACTTGGCACTTAAAAATGAGAAATAAATCTGGACCATCATCATTTCCCGGGAACCTTATGAGAAGTTTCAGGGCAACCACGGTGGAAGATTCTAAGTATAAGCATCAGATTGTGGATCATGACAAAATCTCAACTATTTTCAGGTGTTAGATTCTAAAAAATTTAGCCATTTGATTGAGACTATTGATCTACTTGATTATGAGCTAATTGGCTATACACATCATGCCGCATCTTGGAAAAGGATGTCTGCTACTTTCCATAACATAGTCATTTCGCCGGCTATGCGAAGTTGCTTGTTGAGATTCACCTTTTCTCGTTTTCCTTTCCTTTTGTGGGAATAGTACAACATAAAGCCAGCCTTTAGTATAGCGTGGAACCAACTGACTGGGACCGGACCTTTAGAAATCATGGAGTTAAGCACTCTTTTACAAATTTTCAGGCTTAGTATTGAACAATTTGTCTGTGACTTCAGAGGAAGTTTCCTGGGCATTTCACGGGTTATATCCTCCGTCAGCGAATTGATGATCTACAGGTTTTGTGTGAAGAAAAATTACAGAGGTGGGCACTAATCCCGTCATCTCGAAGGTCAGGTAATCAGACCAGATTTGCTTTGGACCCAAGAGATTAAGGCTGCGCATGACAAAATTTTTGAAACATAAATTGATTTCTGGCCAGAAATCAATTTCTTAATTTCTATTCCCCAGACAAGTTTCTGAGCAAAGAAACTCGTTTGATAACGACTCAAAATTTCTATTTCTGAAACAGAAATCCGTTTGATAACAGAACAAAATTTCTATTTTTAGGAATAGAAATTTGATTAGATAACAACATAGGAAATTCTCAAATACAAAATAATAGTCGAAATAATACTAATACATTACAAAAGTTGAAAATACAATTTCATGGATTTTTCAGCATATTATTATCCCTTGCCATTTTATTAGCAATTGTTTTCCTAAGCGTATTTATTTGATTTCCCTCATTGATCATTGTTTGCAAGCTCATTCTGCGTAGGTTTAGACAAGTATTGCGGAAGCATAAATATGGGTGCCATCAATGGCGCCTATACAACCTTGTCATTTTATAAAAAAAACTAGTATTATACAAGATTATCAACAAAATAAAATTAATGATGTAAATGAATATATAAGAATTCTACATTAAAGTAACGTTTATGGTTAGGAACCAATCGGGGGAAGGTCGGTTTATTTTTATTCTCGAATTGAATCAGTCTAGTTGCTCATCCCTAATTTCTTTATTGTTGCTCAATGAACTTTTAATGGCCCTTGCATAGCAAAGAGAGATTCTCTTGAATCTCTTGCCTTTGAATTAAAATTCAAAATTGGGTAACAATCTAATTATTTTGATTTTGCAAGAATTTAGGTTAAATTTCTAGACACGTTTTTATTCATCTATTATGTAAAAACGTTTTCTTCAACGGGCCATGCGCGTGACTTTTCTAGGAAGAAAGAGCCCCATTGTTTTTAAGTAAGCATTTAAGAACTTTGGTCATTTTTGAAAGTTGGGGACCCATTCGATTGCATTTCATCCTAAAGAGGAAGTTATAAAAAAAAATGCAAAAAAAGAAGAGCAAAATAAGAAAAATAAAATTAGCAATAATTTGTGAAGTTGTGGTTATGAGTGAATTAAGTTAGTAAGAAAGCACAAGGTTCTTTTATATGGTTTCATTTCAGTTTCGATTTCTATTTCAGAAATTGAGAAGTTAAAATTTCAGCTTGATTTCTTCAATTTCTCTATTTCTAGAATAGAAATGTGTTTCGAGAAATAGAGAAATCAAATTGTGTTACCAAACGGATTTTTGTTCCAAACCTGTTTTGGGAACAGAGAAACGGAGAAATCGAGAAATATAAATTTTGTCATGCGTGCCTAATTTTCAAGATGAGTCGTCATTTTCGGTTGTGACACGAATACTGCTGTCATTTCGGTCACTTAACTGAGCAACATCTTCGGTTTTGATAGAGCATCCTGCATTTCACATAGGATATCATTCTCTGCAGTTGCCCCAATTGAAGCTTGAGTGCTGATAACCATTCAGAAAACCGGACTTGATGATCTTAGTAACTTCCCCAAGCAATAAATTCAAATTTGGTAATGACGGTCGGGCAAAAATTGTTGCATGATCTCATCTCGCTTTACTTGGACGCCATTTTGCTTTTGAACTCGTGCGATCGTGAAAGTGGCAAATGTAACTGGTGTCGAACGTAGAAAGATTCAGCTGCTTGTTGCGCAGTTTCCATTTAAGTCCCAACTGTAGTCAAAGTCGACTGGGATCGAATTTGGTGGTTCATGTGGCTACTCGACTTTTGTCTAATCCTTTCAAGGAAAGAAAGCAAGCATTGTTGGAATATAATACGTGGAAATGACGAGATCTTGTAATTTATGTCAACGCGAAATTACCAGAAAAATAAACGAGAAATAATAAGGACATTAAAAATTTACGTGGTTCGATCCGAATATCGGTATTTACGTCCACGGAGAGAGTCAACAGCAAATAATCCACTATAATCAGAAAATTAAAGTTTACAATCGCTCGCTCGAATGTTTCCCACACTTAGATTTAATCCAAAACTCAAATGTTTATAAATAAACAACCCACTTGGATATAAACTCACCGTATACAAAAATTATTGTGCATTCAAGCTCATAATATAACGCTACGCCAAAATTAAGAATTTCAGCCTTCGTCTTTTGGGCTTCGCGTTCTGAATCAAGGCTTTACGCGGCTTCAGCTCCTCTTACGTGCGGCTTCTTTTCTTTTAACTCTGGTAGGGCTTTTAGCTGCTCCAAGGAAATTACATTCTATTCATATACATGTGCCCAGAGTCTGGCCCTCCTTTTTTTTCTTTTTCCTTTAATATATATAAAGTGGGCCCAAAGTCTTGTTTTGCACGTTCGAAAGAGAAAATCCAAGAAGGAAATTGTTTCTTCATTCTTCATCCAATTTATAATCCTCTTAGAAAATTTTTTATTGACAAATTCAATTTAACGTTATTCGAATTCAAACTCGAGACATTAATTTAACAAGCATCACCTCTGCTTTACAATCACTCCTAAAATTATATAAAAAAACAAAATGTGAATTTTGAGAGTCCATCCAAAAGAGCGATGCTACAATAATATATAGAATGCAGAGCACGAGGGGAAATGTCAAATATATAGCATCCCATCAAGTGGGAAATATCTACAGAACCGGGAAAAACATGATATGTCAAATACAGAGCAGTGCTGTTAAAAAAAAATACAGAGCAGTGCGATCATGATCTAGAGAAAGATCCGTAAATTGGTAAAACTTGATTTTTGCTTATTATTTTTCCTTCATTTTCCTTCTTTTTCCTTGAAGCATAGACAACACGGCTGCTAACCAACGGAGTCGATGCACTCGTTGATGAGAGAATACCAGCGAAGGCCCGCAAGGCTGAAACCAACCAACGACAACACGTCACCAATTAAATTTCCCTAAATCATATGAACATGAAAATCTTTCTGGCAGAGAGAGAGAGAGAGAGAGAGAGAGAGAGAACCATCCTTCAAGAAAACCCGGCTGTGTTTCGGGAGGAGAAGGAGCATAGTACTGGGGAGGAGCATTGTCGGAGTGGGGAGGAGCATAGTACAGGGGAGGCGCTTGTACAGGAGGCCCTTGATAGCACCCTGCAAAAGCAACCACCACCAGCATGCAAGATCAGCCATGAACATGGTTGAGCGAGAGCGAGAGAGAGTACCTTGGCCTTGAGCAGGGTAAGGAAAAGAGTACCTATTAAGGGACGTACCTGATTTTTCTCATTAAGGGGTTCTTCCATTTCTGGCGACCCTGCAGGAGGAGACCCCAGAAAACTTTGCAGAGACTGCTTTTGTGAGCTCTCCTTGCGTTTTCTTTTTTTTTTTGGGTCAGATTGTGAGCTCTCCTTGGTTGAACTTCCCAAACTGAGATATGATTGCCACAAAGAGAGTCTCTCTATTGGCCCTAAGTTGTCTTTGTTGACACCTAAATTTTGATTAGATTATTAATTATCGACGTTCGGCCTACCCTCCTCGGCTGTAGGTCGTCTTCGAGCGCGTCGTCGTCGCTGCGCGTGAACTACAGAGGTGGAGAAGGAAGGAGCGAGGAAGTAATTGTCATAAACTTTAAAAAAAAAAAAAAAAAGACACTTTTGTAAAAGAAATTACTTTAAGTTGATGTTTGTATTCTCAAGCATGTTACAAAGTTCTTTTCTGCAAGAATTTTTATTTGTTTCAAAAGGGATAAAAATCTTTTTCAAAATTTGTTGCAATTCATACATTCTTCCAAATTTAAATGACCGTGGTATTAAATTGTAGACTAATCAAGATGTTGCTTCGTCTTGAGAAGGAGTTGGATAGGAACGAGATATAGTGCATAGAGCTCCTAGGGACGGCTTGGTTTCAAGAGGTCGTGATAGTCTTTTTTATATATAGATATAGCATTTTAGCATTGGAAAAGTAAGTAAATTGCAACAGGGCACATGAAATGAAATACGGTAGACGTAGGCCCCACCCCAAAAAAAGAAAAAACAAAGACTTAGAAATTTTAAGACATGGACACCGATTGATTTGAGTCGCTTGACATGTCGATCCCAAATAAAACTCAACTCTTGATGTCAACACATGATGGCTAAATTGCAGCACGGCACACAAGACCTAGCCCCCCCATGACTTAAAAATTAATAATAAACTATGGAATATTGCGTGTGAATTGACGCATCACTTTGTTGCGCAAGTTCATGAGTTTAGAATATAAAAAAGTCAAGGTGGGTGGTTTGCGAGGTCTAAATTAACCGAAAAAACTGAAAAAAAATAGGGGTAAAAACTGATCCAGCTTTATTTAAAGTTCAAGCAGGGTACAAAACGTATAACTTTGGCTTTTCCACCGAAATTGTAAATAGCTCTTCAAATCTCTAGAAAACTTCGAAAATATTATAGGTAGCTTCATTGGTCAGTCGGTATATATTGTAAAAGTCCTGAATGCTTCATGTTTGAGTGTCAAAATGCATATGTCGAAAAAATAATATTAGCAATAAGATAAAAATTAAAACTTAATTCATACATACGTTAAATTGCAAAATCTATGTCTGATCAGATGATTCTCATGCTTTGGTGTTATGTGCACATGAATTTTGCCATCATTGTAGTTTACACTTCTTAAGCTGCACTTGCATAATTCTACTACGTATGAGATCAAATTATATTAATTGTTATGTCTACCATTATCTCTTGATGGGCATGACTTTGGCTGGTGCGTAACGATTTTATGCAATTTCCATTTCCTCTTGCTGCCACTTTCAAATCAAAATTAATTGAGATGAAAGCGTGGCGTCCTAGAAAAGATCATCCAAGGCACGGCCTTTCCTGTCTTTTTGACTTTTTTGATTAGCGGTCGAAGTCATCCTTCTGTGCTTATCTGCTTTTTCTTTCTTCCTCCTAACAGTCTCGTGTCAAGTGGGGGGAATGTTTATATGAGTCAGTGATCGCTAATTTCCTTTATTTTATTGGACACGGACAGTAGAATATTGGACTTTGCCTCCTCGTTTACGTTCCCTAGTTTAGCACCTTTGTTTTCCTTTAAATGCATTTATTAAATGTTTGCTAAAAAAAATGCATTTATTAAATGATGTGATAAATAATAAGTGATCATTTAAATTGGTTGACGCATTTACGCTGGTATAGAAAACCAGTGGGATGATTAATAGTTTAGATGACTTCGTCTTTCAAAGAAAGTAAATACAATCTTTTTAGATAGCCACAGAAAATGGACTTTTGGGGACCACTCATCTTGTCCCTTGCTCGAGATTGTCCCGTGCGGACCGCACCGCCAGTTTTCAAGTCAACTTCCTTTCTATTTTTGGTGATTTAGCCTTAAGTTTTTTTTTTTTTTTTTAAGATAAGAAAAGGAACAGAACTCGATTTTATATCATTACTCTCTTAATAAAACATTATCTAATCTCATCCCAAAGGAAGCAAATCTATTGGTGGCCAGTCTAATACATAATTATCACCCGCATTATTGGGTTAGGTAATAGAATTTGCCGGTCAATCTACACAAGCATTTCCTTCTCTAAAATTATGGAGAATCTTGATCTATTAAAAATACTTAAGCATACTCTCAATTTGGGATATGAATGTCACCAAAATGAAGCAATGGAGTCAATTTTTGAAGTGGAGAAATGGCTGCTCACAAATCAATCTCCACGATAAGTTTGATGCGCAATTTTGCTTGTATGTTTTTGGAACATTTGCTTATTTGATTTGCATTGGAAAAAGGAAAATAACCTCTTACATTACATGCTTGGAGAACACAAAAACTTTCGATCCTCTTAACAAGTCACTCCCTCTTGCATCAAAGTCATTAGATGATAACTCTTTATATGCGGTGATTGGCTTTTGTAATTTATTGGTCGGCGCTTTTCTTTCGTTGTCAATAAAGTTGGGAAGCGTGTGGGCAAGAATCATGTGGTGAACTGGATGGCGATGCTTTTCTGTCGAATTCGATTGTGATTTTGTTTTGGCTAAAATCGTGTGGGTCTACGCTCAAAAAAGTAAAACGTAGGACCGCCGAATCGATCTTACTAGTCCTCGCATCGAGGATATATCCAGATTTATCTCGACTATTCATTACATGAGAGTCCGAATTTGACATTCTTTCTTTGCTTATTTTGCTCTCTTTGATATGCACGACCTATATCCGATGCAAATTTGTTATGTACACGTGTAAGTGGTGTAAAAAAAAGAAATTTTATATATGCTATGTTTGTTTCGCGAAAAATAAATGATTTGGAAAATATTTTCTTAAAAACAATCGCTTGTATTTTTTGAAATAATTAGTTAATGGAAATTATTTTTATTACCAACAGCAATTTGTCTAAATATTTTCACAGATAATGAAAATATTTTTTGTTCATTCGTTTTTGTAAAAGAAACAAACGGCTATTTTTAGGAAAAATATTTTCCAAGTTATTTATTTTCTCCGAAACAAACGGAGCCTATATGTTTATAGATAAAAAAGAAGTGATTACTATTGCTTAAGTGAGCATAATTCAATGGTTTAAGCTTTTGGGTATGGGAAATCCAACTAAGTTGTTCATTGGCTCGGATTATTTGCTTTCTCTTGGATCTCCCGGTCACGAAGGTATTCAACTTTTATGGGGCTTTCCCAATGCTTTTAAACTTCTGAGAGATGAGTTCAAACATAAAGGCATGCCTCTGCAATGAGGAATTTAATGTGTGATTTGGACTAGTGATTTGCCACGATAAATAATCTCATCTTGTAACAAGGAAAATTATCTACTGTTGAGATTCAAAGTTCTAAGTATAGGATGATTGCATGAAATCTCATGAATTCGACACTAATTCATAACAACAACCGGACTTTCAAAAGTTACTATGTGATTTTATGAGGATAAGAGGTTGGTTGAAAGATAGTCGGTATGTTAGGATTACCCCCGAACTTTGATTTTTATTGTAGCCGCTAGTTTTGATACTTGCATGGTTGGTACTTACCTGAAAATGGATTTGCTAATTTTCTTTATCGAAGTAAGCTCTATTATGTGGTTAATGACGTAAGAAAATGGCATAAGGATATAAGAAGTGTCAAAAGTTTTGTACGATGTTCACTTAATTGTCAACAATTTTTGCCAATCATTTAAATGTCAACTCCAATTTGAGTTGTCGAAAATCTGATGCAACAATATTTTGTCAATTACTCAGACTGACGTGGCTCACCAGGGTGATCTCTTGGATCGATTATCCCTGCTTTTGCCCCCATCGATTCTCGACTCCATGGCCATGAAGAGCTCCATCTCCATATCAAAGAGGATCACTCTGCTGGTCCATCTCCATATCTCCAGCCATGGCGACAGTGGTTCAACTAGAGCTTCCTTGCAAACTCAATTTCCTGGAGCGCAATCAATGGCAATGCAATTTGGAAGATAGTCAGAGAACTGAAAAACAAAACAAGACGGAAAATAGAAGACAAACCAGACAGGAATCGAAGTCACATTTAGAATTTATTGAACTCTCTGGAGAAAATCTGAAACTGCGGTGGAAGGAAAATCCCTCTTTTATTTGGCCAAGATTCTGACATTCAAGGACACGGGGGCGGGGTGTGGGGACAGGAGAGCCCGGTTTCTTCTTAGAAAAGGGGAGGTGACAGGGAATGATTTTCATCTTCATTATTTTTGAACATCTCCATTTTTTACCATTGAAACTGCGTGTTATCCACCATCTTCATCTGCCATGGAAACCTCGAACTCGGATTTATGGCTTGACTGAAACGAGATAACGAATAATGTCTAAAATAGACTTGTATGATATCATTTATAGAGTCTAGTCGCATCATAATTCACGTTAGATTTGTTTTTAATAACTAAAAAATGCCATGTTAACTTATACATTTTATTGTAAAAGCCTGTAATATATATATATATATATATATATATATATATATATATATATATATATATATTTTGTCATTGAAGGTATTTAAATAATCATTTTTCTTTGGATTTGGTACTTAAGTGAATTGACAATTTTTTTTTACACTTCTAGCATCCTTATGCCTTGAGAAAATGAAGTGTGGTGCATGGGCAAGGATGTTAAGAAAATATAGTGGACGTTATTTGGATCAAGAAAAGTGAGTTAATCCAAATTCAAAGTGAAAAAGTTAGGTGGTTGTTCACCGGAGTGAGTTGTTTGTAAGAATTACGGGGGGGACTTAAGGAATCTTATAAGATTTTTTGTTTTGTAATTGATTGGTGGACCATCACATGATATTACATAAGCACTAAAATGTCTGTTGGATGGCTAATTTTCATCCTTCAACGGTGGAAACGATGAACATATGAAATTGTTAAGCATTTTGGGTACATGTAAAACAATTAATAACATTTATATACACACACAGATACGTACGCGCGTGCACTAGTGGACATTAGAAAAAGGTTGTCTGGCGAATTTACTCGGCATCAGTTACTTAATTAACTAAAGAGGAGCATCCGGGACTCATGCTGAGAGTTTCATACGCATGCCAAGGTCAACGCCTTTGTATTGTGGAATGGTTCTATTTGGAGTGGCTGGAACTTATGTCTGAAGTACCCCAACGAAAATTGGTCCACAAAATTCAATATTATCTTGATTTGGTTCGCATTATAATATCAAGTTATGAAAAAAAAAACAGAGGTTATATTTGAACTTTGATAGATTAGATAAAAAAAAAATAAACAAGGGGCACTTTAGGGACTTTGTTAATTAGTCCACCAACCTTAATTTTGGAGGTTCTAGTGTATACACTTTGAATATTAGTGTAAAATAGTCATTTTACCTAATGTCTCATATGGAATTAAGTGACACAACATCATCTCCTGGGATTATCTCGTATTGACAATAACCCAATAGAAAAAAGGATCGACAAACTACTTTCACTAAGATTCAAATTACGAGATGCAAAGATGAGTCCACATGAATTCGAATGGTCAAAATTGAGGTGCTCATGTCACTTATAGAAGAATAAGTGCATGGATAATTGCCTCTTCTAACTATCTGAAAATATAAATATTATTATGAGTTTTACTACAAGTATGAAAAACCTATGCTTATCGATTAAGTGACATATGTACACAAACATAATTACATAATTGAATCCATTCACATGCCGACTATCCTATAATGGCCCCATTTGGTTAAGCTTTCTCAAGGGGCTTTGAGAGGGCTTTGGGCTCCCAAAGCCCATTGGACAAAACATTTTGTGTTTGACAAACAATTTTGAAAGCTTATTGGCCAAATATCAACATTCCCAATGCTGAAAGCCAAATGCACCTCAAGACTTGCTTTGAGCATTGGGCATTTTGGAAATGTAAGTTTAGTCACCGTTCATCTTCTTCCCGCTTCGTCTTTGTCTTTCCCGCCTGAGAGTCGGGCTTCTCCGGTAGCCACCGCCACCGCCTCAGGGTTGCACGTCCTTGATGACCATTGCCTGGGGTGGCGTGACCCGTGACCCAAGTGGTGTTGCCTGGGTCCACGTGACCTCAGGCAGCATTGCTTGGCGTGCGGACCTCAGGCGACGTCACCTAAGGTCGTGTGAACCCATGCGGTAACGCTTGGCTCGCTCGCGCCAGGCGACGCTGCCTGAGGTTGCAACCTCCGGCCGCTAGATCTGGCTGTTCGACGGCTAGATCTAGCAGTCCGGCCACCAAATTTAGCCTCTGTGACCTCAAGCCGCCAAATTTGGCAGTCCGGTGGCTAGATCTGGTTGTCTAGCGTTGGCCTGCAATTAGCCGGCCGCCGGATTTGATTTTCAAACTTAAAAAAAAAAAATAGCAAAAGCCAATTACAAGTGTGAGTTTTGCCAAACAATGTTTATGCTAAAGTTATTTTTCAATGCTATTTGACATTACAATTTACCAAATGGTGTAGTATTTTGGAAAACTCCTTTACTTCAAAAATATTTGCATTTTCCTAGAGTCATTTCCCCAAAGTTGAACTAAACGGACCCAATGGGAATGTAATATATATTGATAGCGGACCTAATAAAAATATAAAAAATGAAAAGTAAATGTGTAAACCGTTGGTCCATCTCTCGTTAGTAGCCCCATCTACATTGCACTCTAGTTTAGCCCCTCTTTGTGTTGTGTGGCCCAGCCTAAACGAAAAGATTACCCATGAAAGAGACCCAAAGTCAAGCCTTGACCTTAAGGCCAGATTTTGGGCCTTGTGTTGGGCCATACGGCCTGAAGCAAATTCCTCGAGAGCGTGGGGGTATTGTATTTTCTCCACACAAGAAAGTAAATGGCCAACACACAAATTGACTAGAGATTTGCAATGACAGGGCTTAAACTTTTGACCTCGCAAAAGATACGTTACAACTCTTCACCAATCACCATTGGGGCATCACGCCTAATGGCGAAAAATCACACGGCCTCGTTTGTTAAGTCATTTCATTGAAATGCACGCCGTCTTAGTACTTAATTTCCACAAGTAGCAAAGCTGACTAGATGGATAGGGTCGTGTTCCCTCTCTCCGCAAATTCACACATCGTGCTATCTAGTCTCGGCACTTATGAACGAAAGTGTATTATATATGTGACTCACACAATTGAAGTGGTGCGACTGATCAATCTCATAAATAGCCTTATGAATTTTGTGAAAATCGCATGTGTGGATAGTCCTTGCAAAATTACAAGGTCCATTTGCTGAGCTGGTCCAGGTGAAACCCAGCATTAGGCCTAATATATACATAATTTTTTTTGGAGGATGGGGGGTGTTGGAGTTGGGGCTGTGCATGGGAAGACGTGTTTACTATCGATAATGCTAGGGATAGGAAGTTTATCTGATGAAATGGGGTTACGAAGTGATGCAACGGATTTTGCTAAGTGCCTTACACCATGCTTTACCATGGTGAACCGACTTTTGGTTCGTTACTTATTTTTAATTTGGAAATTTTTTTCCTTTTATCCTTGTACTTACAAAATCTTTTTAATCACGCCATTCTATTTTCACATAATTTTTAATCAAGTCTCTCTAGCATGAAAAATTCGATTGACATAGCTGTCAGTGGAGTTTGTCCCTCTCCTTACTTTTAAACGTCTTTTTTTTTTTTCTATGAACTATCTTCAATTGGTTATTTTGTATATATTCAATTTATGGAGGACGCATAAATTCATAAATTCTATTTTAATTCCAAGGTGTGTCACTAAAGTTTGAATTTTTTTAACTTTACAAACAACCTCATCAATAAACATGAAAATTGAAAAAAAAATTCCCTTCGAATTAATTTTTTTTTCCATACATCAATGATCATTTTTCTTATGCACGCGATACTTGTGTTCTTTGTTCAATATACTATTTGAAAAAAATACAATTTTGTCTTTCGTATAATTTAAATCGTTATTATATAACTCAAATATTAAATTGAACACGTATTAAAAGTTTACAGATCATATTAAATAAATTAAAAGTTCATAGATGATATTGCATGTTAGGCCAAAGATTAACAATCATATTGAACAAAATCATACTTCTTTTTCTTTTCTTTTTTTGTCGAAAGGTGGAAATTATTTATATCATAGGCGGAAAACCGCGGAGGCCCACTACCAAGGCATCTACACATAATAAGGCCCAAAGGGCTAAGGGAGGGGAGGCCCACCAATTCATGGGAAGAGTCTTCATACGGTGGTGGCGTGCGGCCCAGTCCGCCACTGAGTTGGCTGAGCGTGGACAGTGGGCTAGTTCCACTTGCGGCATCTGCTGAAGAAGTATTCGGCTTTCCTTCATCACCCCACGTGCGGTTGACTCAGCTTGGTGTTCGAAGTTCAAGTTGCCAACCACTAGTTGACTATCGGTTTCCACCACGGCTTCATCGATGCTTTTTCCTTCAGAAATTTTAGGGCTTCGAGGACCCCTAGGGTTTCAACTTGAAAACTCGATTCCGCCCATACCGTCTTCGTAAATCTGTCTAAGAAAGTGCCGGAGGAGTCTCAGCAACCCGTCAACGTTCAACTTGAGGCAACTAGTCTTCAGAGCTCGCCAGGTAGGTGGGTTCTTCGGTTTCGCAGTTGTGTCGGCTAGTTCTTCACCAAATCCCCAATTTCGGTAGCTATTTTGCTGAGATCTTGCTAGATCTACTACTTTGCAGACCTCTGGTGTTGTTCCTTGAAAAATAAAATTGTTGTGCTCCTTCCATACTTGCCACAGGAGATAGCCGATAGTTTCCAAAGAAGGTAGGTGCTCCTTCTTGCTTGTAAATTTGAGCAACCATTCATCCATTCGTTTAATTTCTTGTGCATCATTTCGCAGGTTAGTTTCCTGGCGACTCCACACTTCAGCGACCCAGGGACAGAGGAGGAGGGTGTGCTCGGCCGTTTCTACCTTGGTTTTACATAGATCACACAGCAGATCAAGTAGGATTTTTCTTTTCCATAGATTTTCCTTGGTTGGTAGGGCGTTTTGACAAGCATGCCATACGAATAACTTACTTTTGGGTTGGTTTTCATACGCCAAATTGCATTCCATAAAGCTGTAGGAGTTTGATATGAAGAGGAGGGTGCTCTTTTGCTCTGTTTTCTATGGTGGTGTCTCTTAGCAAGTTGTAACCATTCTTGACTGTAAATGAACCATGTTTTGTACCCATCCATAATAATTCATCACCGAAAAAAGGGTTGTTAATTGATATTGCAAGGATTTCTTGCGTTGTCTGCTCATCAAAAAGATTTTTTTAGCAATGTTTCATTCCATCGTTGAGTCCCCGGTAAGATTAGCTTCGAGACTTTCTGGGGATCATTCCTATTTGCTGGCCCTCCTATGAAGCCTCTTTTAAGCCATCTATCTGTTCTGATATTAACAGATTCTCCATTTCCTATTGACCATCTAATTGATCCCGCAATGGTTTCTCTTCCAATAAGTAAACATTTCCAGCCCCATGAAGGATTACAGCCAGTTTCAGCATGCCAGAAATCTGAACGATTGAAATACAATCCTTTCAATAGTTTACTCCATAACGCATTTGGGTTTTTGACCATCCTCCAGGCTTGCTTCCCTAATAAGGCTTTATTAACAATGATCAAATCTCCGAAACCCATTCCCCTCTATCTTCCCTCATCTTCATAATTTCCCAGCATTTCCAATGCAAACCAGCCTTTGAATCATTGTTTTTCCACCAGAAGTTTGCTATTTTTTTTTTCTCTATAGCTTTACATATTGACACTGGGATTTTAAAAACTGACATGGCATATTGTGGTATCACCTGCACCACTTATTTCAGGAAAGTTTCTTTACCAGCTTTTGATATGAGTTGCTCCTTCCAACCCTCCAATTTCATGTTGATCCGATTCAAAATCCACCCAAAAACTCGCCTCTTTGATGCGCCCGAATTAGATGGAAGTCCCAAGTACCTTCCTGATCTTTCTAGCTCTGGTACTCTTAGTTCACTCTTCATATTGTCCTTTAATAAATATGGACAGTCTTTACTAAAGAAGATCCCTGATTTGTTTAAGTTAACAACTTGTCCTAAAGCATAACAATATTGGTTAATGACAGTTGCAACATTTTGGCATTCCTGGATAGAGCCGTCTAAGAAAAAGACTGAGTCATCTACAAAAAACAAATAAGTTAAAGTAGGACAGTATCTATTCAGCTAGATTCCCTTTATGTTCCCTTCTTGTAGCGCCTTTCCCATCAAAATTGGTAAACCGTTTCCAACCAGAATAAATAGATAGGGTGATAGAGGATCTTCTTGTCGGATGCCTCTAGTTGGAGCAAAAGTAGGTTGAGGGTCCCCATTAAGCTTTATATTAAATGTGACTGTGGTAACACACTGCATTATCCAATGAATCCATTGAGCACAGAAATCCAATTTCAGCAGGCAACCTTCTAGATAATCCTATTCTATCATATCATAAACTTTCTTCATGTCAAGTTTTAGTATCGCTTGGAAGTGCTTCTTCCTTTTCCGCTTCCTCAATTGATGCAACGCCTCTTGTACGACGTAAATGTTATCTTGAATCTGTTTTCCACTAAGGAATGTGCTTTGTTCTTCTGATATCAGCATAGGCAACCATCGTTTCAATCTATTTGCCAATATTTTTGCAATAATCTTGTAGGCAAAATTGCATAAGCTGATAGGACGATATTGGTCAAGTGTCTCCGGATGGGGAACCTTTGGGATTAAAGTGATGTGCGTTCTGTTAAGGGCTGGATCCAGAACCCCATATTGAAAAAAATCTCGAACTTCCTTTAAGATATCGGAGTTGATTATGTCCTAGTGGTGTTGATAGAAAAGTCCGTTTAAACTATATGGACCAGGGACTTTTTGAGCTACTAGTTGGAAAACAGCAGCATGAATTTCTTCCATAGTTACTTCCGCCACTAAACAGTCATTTATATCATTTCCAATTAACGTAGGCTGTTGATCTAGGACTGGAATGTAGTTGCGTGGACCTACCGAGGTATACCTTGAAAAAATATATGGTGAGGTGTTGAATTTGCTGTTTCCCCTGACCCATTTTTCAGCATATTAATTTTTCTTTTTTGTCTCCGTTGGATCGTTGTTGCATGGAAATATTTGGGACAAGAACCCCTAGAATGCCAAAAGTTGGCACAAAGGACACTTAAGTGTCAAAAGTTACGAAAGGTACACTTAAGTGCCAAAATCGGAGCAAAATGGATCACTTGAGTGCCAATCCGACCAAAATTCGGCCAAAATGCCGACGTGACATTTTTCCGGTGAATCGAGCCCAAACGACGCCCGTTTTGCACGCCGACATGGCCAAATAATGCAAAAACGGCGTCGTTTTGGGCTCATGTGATAAAAAAATAATATAAAAACTAAATAAATTAAATTTAAAAATAGATTTAGTTAAAATATTAAAAAATAATAATTTTAATAGTTAAATATTAAAAAATAATAAATTTAAAATTACATTTAGTTAAAATATTAAAAATAATAATTTTAAAATTACATTTAGTTAAAATATTAAAAATAATAATTTTAAAATTAGATTTAGTTAAAATATTTAAAAAATAATTTTAAAATTAAATTTAGTTAAAATATTAAAAAATAATAATTTTAAATTAAAATAATTAAAATAATTAAAATAATTATCAAAATTTTATAAATTAATAAAAAGGGGGTGGCTGAGGGCAGCCTAGCCACCGCCCCCTTTTTTTAAAATTTTTAAAATTTTAAATTATTATTTTTCTAATATTTTAACTAAATCTAATTTTAAAATTTTTATTTTTTAATTTTTTATAATTATTATCTTTTAATATTTTAACTAAATTTAGTTTTAAAATTATTATTTTTAAAATTTTAACTAAATCTAATTTTAAAATTATTTTTTTAAAATTTTTAACTAAATCTAATTTTTAAATTTTTTTTTGAATTTTTTTGAATTTTTATTTTTAAAATTATTATTTTTTAAATATTTTAACTAAATTTAATTTAATTTTTTTAATTTTTTAACTAAATCTAATTTTATTTTTTATAAAATTATTATTTTTTATATTTTAATTAAATTTTATTTTAAAATTATTATTATTTAAATATTTAACTAAATCCAATTTTAAATTTATTATTATTTTAATATTTTAACTATTAAAATTATTATTTTTAATATTTTAACTATATCGAATTTTAAATTTAATTTATTTAATTTTTATATTAGTTTTTTTTACCATGTCAACCCAAAAGCGACGTCGTTTTGCATTACTTGCGTCACCATGCAAAACGGCGTCGTTTGGGCTTTACTCGTCGGAAAAATGCCACTTCAGCCTTTGGCGGACTTTGAGAAGTGGCACTTAAGTGATCCGTTTTTCTTCGAATGTGACACTTAACCGTACCTTTCGTAATTTTTGGCACTTAAGTGTCGCTTTACGCCAATTTTGGCACAAGCGTTTTTATCCCGAAATATTTTGTATTTTTTGTCTCCCCAACAAAGCCAATTGATCCGTGATTTCAAACCCCAGAACATTTCTTCTCTGCGCCATAAAATTTCCGGTTTGTCTTGACAACTCCGTTCATATATGATATTACATGATGAATTGAAATTCAAGAGTCATTTGTGTCGGCGTCCCTTTATTTCTTATGAGGTTTTGGCGGGTTGAAAGACTTCAACCCAGCAACGACCAACTGCTATATACATAAGTGCAATTGCTGAGATCTTGACTTTTTTCAAAGGGTACTTCGCGTTCTGAAACTGCAAATTCAAAGACATTCTTGCAGAAATTTCGTGAACAGATTGTGTTCGATCCAATTCATGCTTCTAACATCGCTACTTAGGTTCTTGGGTAATCCTCAGCATCCCCGAACACGTGCACAGGACAAATAAAGGAGGGTTCTTGCCATCTGCCCTGTTTGATCTGTAGTCTTTCTTGATCGGCCGCTGCTTGGCGTTAGATGAACCAACTCTCATGGAACCTCCACAGCTTCCGCCACCTCCTGAAGCACTGCATAGCTGAGAGGGACTTCTTGACCGGCAAATCCCTCCACGCCCTGTACATCAAGTCCCTCGTCCCTCCCTCCACTTACCTCTCCAACCACTTCATCCTCCTCTACTCCAAATGCCGCCGCCTCCTGGCCGCTCGCCGCGCCTTCGACCTGACCCCGAACCCGAACGTGTTCTCCTTCAATGCCATCGTCGCCGCCTACGCCAAGGAGTCCCAGATGATGGTCGCCCGCCAGCTGTTCAATCGAATTCCCGCTCCGGACCTCGTTTCCTACAACACCATGCTTTCCGCTTTTGCCAACTGAGGCGAGATGGGACCGGCGTTCTCCTTGTTTGCGGGGATGCAGGAGATGGGGCTCGACGTGGATGGCTTCACATTGTCTGCTGTGGTCACGGCTTGCGGCGATGATGTTTCTTTGATGAGGCAGTTGCATTCTTTTGCGGTTTCCAGTGGTCTTGATTCTTATGTTTCTCCAAGCAATGCGCTCCTAACGTATTACAGTAAGAATGGTTATTTGAATGAGGCGAAGAGGATGTTTGATGAGATGGGAGAGGCTAGAGATGAGGTTTCTTGGAATTCGATGATAGTTGCTTATGGACAGCATCGGGAAGGGCTGCGAGCACTGGAGCTGTTCCAAGAGATGATTAGGAAGGGCATGTATGTAGATATGTATACTTTGGCAAGTGTTCTCACTGCATTTACCTGCGTAAGTGATTTGGTAGGCGGGCTTCAGTTTCATGCTAAGCTCGTAAAAACAAGGTTCCACCAGAATTCACATGTTGGGAGTGGCTTGATTGACTTGTATTCTAAGTGCAAGGGTGCCATGTTGGATTGCGAGAAAGTATTTCAAGAGATCAAGGAGCCAGATTTGGTTTTGTGGAACACTATGATTTAAGGGTATTCACAAAACGAGGAACTCTCAGAGGAGGCTCTAGAATGTTTCCGCAGTCTGCGAAGATTTGGGTACAGACCGGATGATTGTAGCTTTGTTTGTGCAATCAGTGCCTGCTCCAATCTCTCATCTCCTTCTCAGGGGAAACAAATGCATGGTTTGGTAATCAAATCAGAGATTCCCTCAAATTGGATCTCTGTTGATAATGCTTTAATTGCAACGTATTCAAAATGCGGGAATCTGGGGGATGCCAGGAGGTTATTTAATAGGATGCCAGAGCATAATACTGTCTCACTTAACTCAATGATTGCAGGTTATGCTCAGCATGGATTAGGAGAGGAATCTCTTGCTCTCTTTCAAGAGATGCTGGACAATGATATCCCTCCTACCAGTATAACTTTCATCTCTGTACTTTCTGCATGTGCACATACTGGGAAAGTTCATGAGGGCCAAACATATTTCAACATGATGAAGGAGAAGTTTGGGCTTGAGCCAGAGGCAGAACATTACTCGTGCATGATTGATCTACTAGGTCGGGCAGGAAAATAAGTGAAGCTGAGAAGCTCATCGAGACAATGCCATTCAGTCCTGGCTCCGTTGGCTGGGCCTCATTGCTTGGGGCATGTAGGAAGCATGGAAACATGGAGATAGCTGTTAAAGCAGCCTGTCAGTTTTTGCGGCATGAACCTGCAAATGCTGCTCCATATGTTGTCCTCTCAAATATGTTCAGCAGTGCTGGCAGATTGGAAGATATGGTAGCAATAAGAAGGCTAATGCGAGACAGAGGTGTTAAAAAAGAATCCAGGTTGCAGCTGGATTGAGCTAAATCGAAGAACCCATGTATTTGTTGCAGAAGATAGTTCACACCCAATGATTAAGGAGATTCGTGATTACTTGGATGAGATGCTATTGAAGATTAGGAAGGTTGGTTATGTACCGGATGTTAATCAGGTTTCGTTAAAGGAGGATGGAATGGAGGAAAAAGAGATGGAAATGAGATTAAGACATCACAGTGAGAAGCTAGCAGTTGCATTTGGGTTGATTTCGACCAAGGATGGGGAGCCAATACTTGGGTGAAAAATCTTAGAATATGTGGGGATTGCCATAATGCAATCAAACATATCTCTAAGATTACAAAAAGGGAAATCACTGTTAGGGACATCTGCAGGTTTCATTGCTTCGAGGAAGGGCAATGCTCTTGTGAGGATTACTGGTGAATAAAGCATTTGACTGGGTCCTTTTGAGCTTTATTAATATGTAAATCAGAATCATAGATATTTTTCTTGAATTCAAGAGCAAATGTCATGCCCCATTTGGTTATAGTCTGCTTTCGAACTTGCTGATAAAGCATTGAGTTCTAACTTTTATGTTACATATGGATCATGATTAGTTTATGTGAAAAATTTTGAGCATTTAAATCAATTTACACTTGACCCGATTGTAATTTTTGACTGAGTTGATTCAATTTTTTTTTTTCTTTCCCAGATATCCCTCTTGTCGAATATTAGGAAGGTTCACATTACCTATCAGCCTGAAAAGTTGTTTCCTCCCGCTTCCTTTTAATTGGTCTGTTTGAGTTGAATTTATCTAGCGTTCTGTGATACAATTGCTGCTCAAGAAGTCCAATCTTTAGGTTGGGTTCCAAATGAGTATATGTGCAGTTGTGTGGTTGCAAAATCTAAGTAAATCTATTGAAACAGGTTTCACAATTTCCATTTCCCCACGGGAGATACTAGTGGATGGTTTGTCAGATTGTAAGATACCGATCTTTTAATGATTTTTTTTTTTTGCGTAATTTAATAGAAAATCCCTGGATTTTACCTAGGAATTTATTTGATTCTTACCGTTGACTCATCAATCTTTAAATGAGATTATATTTTACCATTCAGCTTTGCTGATTGGTCATGATACTGTTAATGAAGCTTCAATCATGCTAGTGCAAATGTGTGGGACCAATGCCAATTGTGCTAGAAGTTTAAGTTGTTAGATAAGGCGTGGTTTAGTATTTATTTGAATACTTTTGCACTCCCCCTTATGCATAGATTGGGCTTCGGCCTAAAATTGAAGCATGAAAACAAAGAGGGGACCTTATACAACTTGAACTCAGGACCTCCTTCTTCAATACCATGTGAAATTGTGTGAAACCATAGTCAATTGTTTTAAAAGCTCAAATTTTTAGATGAAGGCATGGTTTAATACTTAAATACTTCAACAATTCTTATTGCTAGGTCACGACCAAGGACTTTTTCCCAAATATGACAGCAACATGGTGTTGCAACTTGGGACGAAATTGCTTGCAAAGGAAAACTTAGCCATCCGATCTTGGATCATTGGACTTATACTTAACAGTCTTCTTTTTACTAGAATGATCTAAATTTATCCAAAAGATGGCTATGAGCTACAGTATCTTGACAGTTATAAGGCAGCAATCTGCCAAATGTTGTGGAGATCATTCTTTAATGGCCTCATTTCGTGAAGGGAAAAAATGGAGGAATGGTGTGGCAGCATCAAGATCTATGGAATCATGGGGAAATTGAACTACTTTATGATCTTTGGCATGCTTTATGCTTTTCAGGGTATTGATGGAGAAGAGGATGTTGTGTTATGGTTTCACTATAGCCTGCAACGATGGGTTTATCACTGTCAGATCAGCATGTCAAACTTCTGGAACACAACAGAAGTTGGGAACTCCCTTCTCCTTGGAAGATTTCCTGGAATTCTAAAGCACCGGTGAGAGCTAGCTTTCTCTCCTGAGAGTGTGTGAAGAGAATTCTAACTACAAAAAGATTTGAAGAGAAAAAGAATGGTGTTAGCCAATAGATGTTTTCTTTGTAAGCAGGTCAAAGAATCTGTTTCTCCGTATTCTTTTTCATTGTGCAGGGTCTGACGATCTTGGAGTGCATTTTTCTTGGTCAGTTGGGCTGTGGTGTTCTGTTAGAAAGGAATTTGCTTGTTGAGGGTTGAATTGTCCTTAACATTGGAGAAGCCCTTCCGTTTGTAAAACCAGCATCCAGTTTGTTTGGATGGATGGCTTACCACATTACTTTTTCTGCATTATGGCGGTGCCCTTTAGCTGGTCAGATTCTTCAGTTGCTTAGATTTGTTATAGTTTGTTTATGAATGGGAGGCATAACTTTTTCTTTTCTATCAAAAGATTTTCATTATCGACAATCATTTACATCAACACTTGAGTGTTGTGAAACTTTCAGGAATTTTAGATGAAAAAGACTCAAGTGAATGAGCTGCAAGATTTAGATTAAGCAAAAAGTATAGGTCAATTCAGACAGCAATAATCTTCACATCCTTTCTCCTGTTTGAATGGATTGATTAGAGTCTGGTGAAAGATGAAATACTAAAATTTTCTGCAGGGAAGTATAGAATTTAGTGTTTATCTCCATCTTAGTTGGCAGTAAGTGGATTTTTCACTGTTTAGTTGTTGAACAGTATGAGTTTTGACAATGTTTAAGTTTAGCTGGTTCCTACATAGGGACATCACAATTACTATTTGTAATTTTTCTTACATTATGATTTATTCCTTATAATTTTAATGTCAATGATTATGTATGTGTCTAGAAAATTGTGTAACATAGTTTTTGAGGCTTTTGCAATACATCATATAATCGCTTCATGAGATTAATCAAGCTGTTATTGATGACAGATTTAATTTTGCTCTCTGCTAGTGTTTTAAAACTCGGTCTAGAATGACTAGTTCTATTGAGAACTCTTTCTATGTCTGATCTTGTTTACTTGTAGGAGCAGAAGAGGTACTAAGCCAGTCATTAAGTGGCCAAATCATTTTGACTTGGATGGGCCAGTTCTTAAGTTGTTCTGTACTTTCAAAATTTGGATACAGATATAAAGAGACTTTACAAACTAATTGTCTTATTTAACATCGTTACTCGTAGTAATGATAAAGTAGTAAATCATAAATAAGTTCAATGTGTAACCAACTATAAGTTAGATAAGTGCATATCACTTTCTATTTGTTTGAAAGAAATCATATTGTAGACTTCACTTTCTACCTTTACAAATTTCTTCAATCTTTATTGTCTTCAGTAATGCTACCGTTTGGAACTTAACTTCTGACCTCATTTAAATTGGAAGCAGACATCAAGCGAGTTCTTTTGATCTGTTTCTTTTTAAAAGATTGCTTGTAGCCGTAAAATATAATCACGCATAATCGATCTAGTGTATCTTTAGATATAGCAGAAATTTTCTTGATGTCACGGGAACTCTTGTGATGGAGTATATTGTATTAAAAACTCACGGGAACTCTTGTGATGGAGTATATTGTATTAAAAACTCACCTTGTAAATATGCTGGTTGTGAACCTGAGAATCATGCACTTGACGATGCTTAGATCTGATATCTCTAAACTTGAAAGAAATTTTCCTATAATATATTGTATTAGAAACTAACCTTGTCAAAATGCCAGTTGTGAACCTGAGAATCACACACTTGACGATGCTTAGATCTGATTTCTCCAAACTTGAAAGAAATTTTCTTATAATTAATAGATATGTCGCTGGAGGGCCGTGGTGAGGTCTGACTTGTTTAAAATTTTTGCTAGGTGCCAATGCAATGGTTTTACTCCTTTGAAAATGTAAAAGTCAAGAAAGGTTAATCTCTCAATTTCTTTTGACATGTTGCTGCTTCACATGCATCTTTTGCCACTGCATCTCTTGTTCAATCACGAGCAAGGTAATGTAATGTTTTGACTCCCATTCAGCTGCTTGGTCACAGATGTTGGTTGTGGTTTTGGATAAATTCTTTCATTCTCATACTTGCCATTAGGAAGTATAGGTTGCTTATTTCCTCCCTTTTTGGTAAAATTGTAATTCCCTGATTTGATGAGGGTGGGGTGTGACCGCTCGGACTGGAAGGCTTGGACAAGGTATGGCTCCTGGTAGAAAGCTTTTAGGATGGTGCAGAGGGCTAGTCCTCGGGTGAGAACACTATCAGTGGTATGGATGACTTTTTAGAAAATGCTTACTTTGGCTGCACTTACACCCAAAGTACACGAGTGTGAGGCTCAGAATAGGATGAGCCAAACTGACCATATCTCGGGTGATTTAGGCCAAGGTCTCAAAATCATCTCCGTTGTTTATGCAGTTCTAGGTTGACATTTCAGTCGTTCTTAAGGAAGTTCTCCTTCTATGGATTGGTCATTTTAATTATGTATCATTTTGTCTATTATACATTGCTTGTTATGGCAATGTGGAAAGCATTATCTTGTTCTTTTGCTTTGTGGGTGGTAGACTAAGGTTAGTCTGTTTAGGTTAACTCATTGAGATGTTCTGGTCCAAGTCATGTCACTTTTGAGATGGGGATTCATTATAGCGTCACTCACTTTTAATGGAGACTATCTAAAAGCAATGTGGCTCTACTGTGAAGAGATCACTCTGAGTTGCTTTTTATTGTTGATTCTTCTTTTTAGTTTCAATTTAATGCATCTGTTTGCATTATTTACTATGACAATACAAAGGAATCTCCTTTTTATTGTTTTTAGACTGAGTAAGGGTGATTCAGCAGTGTTGCTCCAGCTCTTCTGATCTAATAAATGGAAGAACAGAAATCTAGTTAATGATGCTACAGCCTATTGGTTTATCTGACAATACTTAATTCTTAGGAGCGATACAATTCTTGCTAGGGACTACGTTCAGGACTACACTCTTCCTGAAGAAGCTGCCTTCTTCTGTTTCCTTGCATGTCTAATTCTGTGGTATCTGTCTATCTGCTTAATCCCTGACAAAATTGATATCCGGTCTATTTAACTTTGTACCTTTCATGTAATTTACGTCTTGAAGAAGGCATAATTCTTTCCTTTCATATCTCTACCTGAGCATCAGCTATATGATAAATATTTTGAATTTACATGATATTATTCCATGTCCTATGTTACAACATATCTTAACAAGTGTCTTTCGTGGTATTCTACTTTTTCCTGGACTATATCTGAGCCACGCTTGTTCCAAGCAGAATTTGAATTTGAAAGTCCAATTGCCTTGCCACTCGATGCATTTCCTTTGGATTGAATACATTAAAATTCTGATCTCTTTGCTGCACTGAGAATAGGTAAAGGAGCTATCACACCAAAAGAACATTTTGGTTCTTATCACAGTTTATCTGCTTGATTCATTCAGTCAATGTTGTTAATGGTTTTATAGATTCAAAAATTGTTGCTTGAAGCACTTTCTTATCCTCTGTGGATGAAGAGTCATACGAAGACAAAATCTTCAAACTTGAGAAGTTACTCCTTTACATATAAATTTGAGGTTGCCACTGTGATAGATTATTGTAGGTTGAATAATGCATGTGAATAGTTCATTTGATAGATCTTGGGCTTGATTCAAATCAAACAGGAACCGCTCTTATTTACGCATTGCATTTGTCCAGCGCTTTCTTACCACTGGCCTGAATTGCGCTGTTATGCCTTTTTATTTCTCTGCTACCACTTATTTCTGTGCTAAAGCTGCAGTTGATAATTATTTGATGGAACTGAATAATTTATAAAACAAAATGAGATATGACTTTTGTATTTTAATCTCTATGTCTGATTCTTGGTTGAATACTTTGTGAGCAAGTCTTATCAGTGTGCTGTCTCTGATGACCTTGTTGACAATATTAAGGTGGAGATATTATTATGTTGTATGGTTCCTTATAGATCTTGTTGACATGAGTTGTTGGCACCCCCTTGGTGCCATTTACAACGAGAGCACTTTTTGTTTTTTAGAAAGTAGAAAACTTAGCGAGCTTCAAACTGATTAATGTAAAATTGTCCACTCTTCCCCTTAAAATAATTGTATAGATAAGTACGGGCAGTAGGTCACATGGGGAAAGACATTATTGTACAATTTTCTTGTAATGTCTTAAGGGCTGCATTGGAACGGGCATTCTTTCTGTTCAATGGATGCTGAATATTCTGTTGACATGCCCGAGTCTGAATCTTCATTACTTCTATTGATGCCATGGGCATTGATTTCAATTTCAGGCCAGAGAAAATAAAACAAAACATCGCAAAGGAATAGGGTTTGAATGGTCATTTCCTTTTGGCACCAATCCCTCCTACCAAATGTTCCCTTACATAAATTAGATTGAAAGAATGAAATCAGGAGGAAGTCTTATGTGACCACCTTTTGAATGGGTTGCTTGGGGGGCAATCGGAGTCATTTATGATTTGAAAAGTTCTTCAAGGGGGTTGGGGTAGTTGCCAAGAGCTTGGCTTGGAACATTTATCTCGGTCATGGTAGACCTGATAAATAGTGATGCGGAGTGAACCACTCAATTCTTAGTTGATATGTGGATTGAACAACGTGATTCTACTGGTAGAATTGGTGGAGGACTGCTAACATGGTACCGGGTTTGTTAAAGAAAGGAAAAGAAAATTGAACATCATCAAACTAAAATCTAAAATCTCTGGTATATTGGTTTATCATGTACTTGTTTACAATTTTTTAAGATGGAAGAAATGGAAGTACTGATAAACGTGGAGAATTGTCCAAAAAGTCTTAAACCTATCGCGCTTTTGCCAATTCAGTCATAAACCTTTTAATTTTGTCAATTGAGTCCTAAACATTTTCACTTCTTGTCAATTCAGTTTATTCGGCCAATTTTGGCTGGAAAATGCTGATGTGGACGCCAGCGGTGCCACGTAGGACCACCGGTGCTGCGTGGACAATTTTTAATAATATTTTAATATTTTTTTTTTTTGATTTTATTTGAATTATTATTATTTTTTTCTATTTCCCCCCTCCCTTTTTTTTTTTCTTTTCTTTTGCCTTTTCCGGTGGCCGGCCACCGCCACCAGCCTGCCCAGCTAGGCGGGGCCTCGCCCGCCCCAGTAAAGCTCGGCCGGGCAAGGAGGAGCCCCGGCGAGGGCCAGCCTCGCCGGATCCGACGAGGGAGCCCTCGCCGGGGCTCGCCCTCGCCCATGGCCAGCCGACGCCACCCACCTCACCTCTCTCTCCTTCGGCGTCGGGCGCCGCCTCCGCTGCCGTCGTCTTCGTCTTCTCCACCGAGGAAGACGCGCCTCTCGCCTTACCTCTTCGCCTTGCCATCATTCATCGTCTTTGTCGCTATCGTTCATCGTCTTCGGCCAACAACTCCAAGTCGCCCGATCTTGGCCAGGGTCGAGGGCTGGCCTCGCCAGATCTGGTTTGGGCGAGCCCCAGTGAGGGCTCCCCTCGCCGGATCTGGTGACGCCGACCCTCGCCTAAGCCGGGGCCGCCTCACCCGGCGTCGCCGTCACCGTCACTCGGCCGACGCCCGGCGAGGCTGCCTTGGCTTGGGCGAGGGTCGGCCTCGTCTAGCCGACCCTTGTCGGATCGCGCCGGGCGAGGGCTGCCCTCGCCGGAGCTCCTCCTCGCCCGGCCGGGCCTCGCCTGTGGCGGGCGAGGCCACTCAGCTGGCTGTGGCCGGTGGCCGGTGGCTAGTACCGGCCACCGGAAAAGGCAAAGGAAAAAGCCAAAAAGAAAAGAAAGAAAAGAAAAGAAAAAATTCAAAAAATTAAAAAAATTAAAAAAATAAAAAAAATAAAAAAATTATTAAAAACTATCTACGTCAGCACCGGTAGTCCTACGTGGCATCACCGGCGTCCATGTCAGCATTTTCCGGCCAAAATTAGCCGGATGGACTGAATTGGCAAGAAGTGAAAAGGTTTATGACTCAATTAGCAAAATTAAGAGGTTTATGACTAAATTGACAAAAGTGCAATAGGTTTATGACTTTTTGGACAATTTTCCCCTGATAAACGTGATAACCCTTTACGTTATTATTTTAAATCATTTCATTTGTTTCACAATAAATTATTTACTTACTAGAATTATTTGATTATACACTAAAACTAACATTTTGCATGAAATAATAGATACGTCTGAAAATCTCTCTGGATGAAGCAAAACCAGACAATGAATATCCACTCATTATGGTACCGGATAGTCATCCTTACCTGTTGTAACTCTTCCTTTGATGATCACGGAAAGAATTTTTTGTGGTTCTTGTTTTGATATTTAAAGTACATACATACTCCTAAGTTAATGATGAGATCTTCATATGTCTGCAGGCTAAACATTTAACAGTTTGAAACAAAACCAAATTGATAATAACCAAAATTTATTGTTATCATGTAGATCAAGATTTCGCCAAACTGACATTGTTTGTCTGGGAGGAAAACCTAAAACTAACTGTGAAGGCCTTACCCAGTTTTCACAGGTGATGATAGTATAACAATGAAATGCTGAAACTATTTTGTTAAGTGTTACAGAGGGGTTTGGCGCAAATAAAGTGTTTCTTGGGAAATAACACGTAAATTCCATAACAACAAAGAAACTATGGGGTTGGGTAATAAATTCATGTATGCCATCATGCTCTGTATAGTAATCTTGCTGCTGTCATTTGTCGGTGAAAAAGCATCTTCAACCTACGTTCTAATACAACTGATGTTGAGATATGTAGAACCTAAACCTTCAATATGCAGTAATCTGATTCTATCAGGGCCAAGAAACACCAATAGGTTACACTCTACTAGAAAGACTACCATATGCTTTAATTGTTCACCACAAAATGGCTTCTGTATGTATGGTTGTTGTCGCGACCAGATTTTCACGGGTTCACCACCTAAAACTAAGTTAATGGATTACTAAGTCTTTAAACTTAGCTCGGGCTCTCCCAAGCTCATGCTAATTCGCGACTTAGGTTTGAATGGGCTTAGACTTAGAACCAGGGAAGGAGAGTAGATTTCCTGCAGGTATGCATCCCACATGGGCGAACAACCCCGTTCAAGCCCTTCAGGGACAGCCTTTTAGCAGGAAACCACTCAGCCCTTTAGTTCAGAGCCTAGAGACACTCAGAGATGCCAGGATGGAAATGTTCTAACCTACCCAAGCTGCATTTCCTGAAGGATCCTACCAGGCTAGAGAAGAAGAAGAATTTAGAAAGCCATGGAGGTATTTCCACAAAGCACACTCTTTACTTCAGGGGACTCTGCCCAAAACATTACACCCCCATTGCCTTATATAGGCAATAAGAGGTCACAAGGACACACACAGGGACCTAGCTCACGGGTCCGGAAACAAACAGGGACACCGAAAGGGAATTATTCGCACACTATGAACAGTAACTGTACTGTGAACAGTACATTCCCTAGCCTAGTGCTACAGTAAAAGTGAACAGTGATTTGCTACAGTGAAACTGTACGGACTCAATGGTCTCGTCCGTCACGAGCATTGTAGCTACAAACTGAGTCATCCGAGCTGTCTTCTAGTAGATGTGCCTCATACTTCTGTTCAAGGGATTCAAGGTCTTCTGGTGAGAGGATTTGGTTCAACCTTCGTGATGAGGATGCTTGTTCATGAGCCCAATGTGATGCTTCTTCTTCAGCCCAGTTTGTATTTTCATTTTCTTGAGAGTCATGAATTCTTGGCTGAGGCCAGTTGGATGGCTCTGCATAGAAAGAGGTATCCATGCTTTGGAATTGTTCGTAGGGATCCTGGGACAAAGGTCCTCCAAAGTGTGCATAGGGGTCATGGGTGGATTGGACAATGTCATCTTCACTTGTCATTTCAGGCTCTTGGGACGATGAGGCTTGTCTGTATTGTCCGAGTGCTTCCTTAGTTTCTGGTGCTAGGTCATAATGATCCCACGTAGTGGGTGCATTATTCCAAATATCTTCGGGAATGGTCTTGTTTTCCTGGCACAGGATTCTCTGGAGTTCTCGATATTCATGTTCACAAAGTCGAACAGATCTATGATAAGATTTGTAAATCCAAGCTTCTCGGCTGTTTAAGTTAGGTTTATAGGATGTGGTCCCTATTTCCAGTGGTGCGTCGAGAATACTACCATTATTTCTGCAAAAATTCCAAGGACGTCGGAAAAACAGAATAGTATGGACCTCAGGATTTGGCATCATAGATCTCAGTTCTTTTTCCAAGTCTTGTTTCCAGCATGTAGGATGATATAACCAATTTAGAAATTCTAAAAGATTTCTATCACATTCTTTTTCAATGTTTCTTCCGAGCAGGAATATCCTTGTGAGGTTGGCAATGAATCTTCTGGTTGGGATTTCAAAAGCTATCAGATACTTATTGGTTAAGTACCATAATAACATTTGGAGCTGTTCAGGGAAATCATATTCCTTCCAGATAAGAGGATGAATGAATGAATAGATAATTCATATTTAACCCAAAAGGATAAAGAATCGAACCTCCATTGAATCTCGAATAGGTTTGTGTGGCTTTGCCACATGAGGTTCTTCGGTGTTCTCAAAGAAGGCTGTCGTTCGGATTTGCTGAATAATCTCCTCGGGATATTTCCAGCTTTGTGAATCTTTGATGTTCTCGATTTTGTATTTTACTCCATGGTTGAGCATATGGAAAGCAGGCCTTTTGATATACATGTTGATCTCGTTTGGTGCTTTTGGCCTTGATAAGAAGTCGGCAAGTACATTCTTTTTCCAAGAATATGCTTAGTTTCAAAGGAGTATTTTGAAAACTATTCAGCCCATCGAAGCGATTGGGAATTTGGAATGCATTTCGTTTAAACTTGATCATCCGAGGAAAGATGACATGTCTAATTCTACCAGAAAGTGGTGGCCAATAAGATGAAACTCAAACTTTTTGATTCCATTCTTGACTGCTAAGATTTCTTTGAAAGTGGAATGGTAATGCATTTCAGCTTGAGAAAACTTTCCACTCTTATGGGCACAGAGGAGTCTCTTACCATCAATTTCTTCAAAAAGAACAGCTGCCCAGTATTCGTCACTGGCGTCAGTTTGGAGAATCCTTTTGCCTGTTGATGGTATTTGTAATGGTGGGAGGTTCGCATAATCTCTTTGAGTTCGGTGACTTGCTTTGTCTCGAGCTTTTCCCCAAGGTGGGGAATTCTTCTTTAGCATGGATTGCAAAGGAATCAGAAGCTTTGCAATGTTTGGGACAAAAACCCTGAGATAGTTAATTATCCCAAGAAATTGCTGAACTTGCTTTGTTGTGAAGTTGTCCTAAGGAAACTTCAATAATTCTTGAGTGATATGTGGCCCTGGGTAATATGTACCTTTGTTAAGGTGCATACCAAGAAATTCAATTTCTGTCTGGGCAATACTCATCTTCCTTTGCGAAAGCATAATACCATGCTTTTTCACGATTTCTGCAAACTGCTCAAGGAGTTGACAGTGTGACTGCTCATCAGGACTGTAAAGTAGAATATCGTCAATGTATACAGCCGCACTTGATAGAATCGGTTGGAAGATGCGGCACATGGCCTTTTGGAAAAGGGATGGTGCTACCTTTAAGCCAAAAGGAAGAACTTTCCATTGGAAGTGCTGGTTAGGAATACAGAATCCTGTTTTGGATCTATCTTCAGGATGGATGCCCAATTGCCAAAATCCGGCTTTGAGGTCGAATTTGGAATAGATGTGGGCTTTGGTTAGACCACTAAAGAGAGAATCTCTAGATGGTAAAGGAAATTTATCATCTTGGAGAAAAAGATTGAGAGGTTGATAGTTGATTACCAATCTCATTTTTCCTCTGTTTTGCTCGGCGCGCTTATTGACATAAAAGGCTTCACAAGCCCATTGTGAGTCGAAACTTCAATAAGGCCTTGTTGCAAAGTTCCGAGCATTCCTTTGAGCTAGAACCAAATGTTCGGCTTCATTCCCATTTGGCTTGCCTTGGTTGGGTTTATGTCTTCATTTTCTTGAAAGGAAGGTGAACAAAGAACTCGGGTTTTCCCATAAAGGATGGGAACACTTTTGAGCGAATTCTGCATGGGATTCGAACAAGATTCTAACAACTTCGCATAATCGGATCTAGTAGACTCATTTGGATGGAAAAGAGTCTCGGATATTAACAAACTCAGAGAATTGGTCTTTATATCTAAGACATTTTCCGGGAATGATGCGAAGCGAGAGATTTGAGTCATGATGTCCCACCCATTATCGATCTTTATTGGGAAGGTTAGATCCAAAAATCTTTGCGGTTATGGAACACTTTGCGGGAAGAACTGGACGATTTCTGATGGAGTGGTTCGACATTTGTGGAGAAAGTATCTCTTGACGCAGAATTGAAGTATCGGATGTAAGGGGTCCGAATTCTTCGGGAAGAATTTTGGTATTTAGGATAGAACAACTTGCTCCCGTGTCAATGAGAGCAATAACGGTGATAGGTTTGGCAAACTTTGATGTGAGGATTTTTTACGGGAAAGTGTGGACAAAGTGAGTTTGACTTGAAAATATGTCAAGGTTTGGTTCTGGAGATGATGGTGATATATGGAAAATTTCTTCAAACTCTGAGTCTGACTCAGTCTCACTGGAAGTTTGGTAAGAGGGAATGGCACAAAGAGTTTGTTCAGATGATTCTTCATCAGCAGAGAATAAGGATTCAATATCATCATTTTCGAGAGAAATACCTATTTCGTTCTCAATATGATGGATTAGATGATTCTGACCTTTTCTCGCTTGAGGACAATTTTTAGCAAAATGTCATTTCTGATTGCAAATGTAGCAACGATTTGATTTCTTATGGCTTGTGCGATCCTTTCTTTTGCGTAGGTATCGCCATTTCTTCTTTTTCGGAAATGCTTGGAGCCATGTTTGGATTTCTTTATCCAAAACTTCTTGTAGTGTTTCTTCTTCCGAGAATACTTGCCACATGTACCATCACGTCTTTCTTGGAGCATTTAATTTTCAGCTCCGACGGGAGCAGGGCCGATTCGAGGCGTTTGTCATCCGTGATGTATGTTTGTACCATCCTGTGTTTTAAGCATAATTCTTCTAGGCATAGATGGATTTCTTGATGTATTTCTCCCAAGGGAATATCTTGTACCCGCCTTTATTTTCCAAAGAATGATCTTTCAACCATCTGGGATAGTTCCTTCGGGATGGAAGTAAGAAAGACATGCTTCAAATTTGGGTCTGCTCCAACTTGATAAAAGGTTTAAAGCATTAATTTAAAATGCTTATCAAGATGTTTCTTCTAGAGGGAGCAGCATCGTCTTTCAAAAAACTCTCTTCTTTTTATCTCTATGAGATCACCGGGTTTTCCCACAAAGACATGATATAAGAGAATGAGGGCATGGCTGAAATTAGGTGACATCAAAAAATGAATCTGGTCCTGTTCTGAAAGTGATTTCCACCAGAACTTCAAGCTTCCTGTAAATCTTGTAACGAAATTGTACAAGACATCATTTATATCATGATTGGTGATAGACTGGGTCTTTAGCCATGTATGAAATTCTTCAAGCCTTATTGGCCATTTCTGATAAGGAATATCATAAATGGTGAAGAATTGTTTTGATGCGAGAGACACATGCTGAGTAGGATTGCGAGTAGGATTGCTTGTCTGACCCATTTCTATGTCAGAATAATTTGATTCCATATCTTCGTCTGGGGAGTCAGCCATGAATACCGATGAAGTGACCGGTGCAAAGAGGAGGGTATCGACTGTAGGAATTGAGAAGGATGAGGAGGAGGAAAGAGATACTGAAGATTCTGTTTCAATATCATGAGAAGTTTGCTCTACTGGGAGCAAAGTCTTGGGAGGATTAGGTTGTTCAGGCTGTTGGATAACAGGGTCAGGTTCCTGGGTGCCTAAATTCTTTAGAAAAGATTCTAATGGATTTGATAGCATCATCTGTTCTGGCCTTTCTCTTATGACAATGGAACTTGATCTTGTAGGTGATGACTTTTCGGGTGATGCTTTTTCTTTCCCATTTTTCCTTCTGCAGGGTTTTGATACGATTTCGTAAGTCTGCCATATCTGGTTCTCTTCTGTAGGGATCTGTTGGAATAGTGGCAAAAATGGATGTTTGAGGTGGCGGGGGTAAATACTCAGTTTTGACAGGAGGTGCAAATGGGTCAAATGGTCTAAACATTCCTTCTTCAAGAAGCTGGATTTGGGTTTTGAGCTTTTCTATTTCTGGCTGTGGATTTTCGAGATAATGGTACCCAAGATGTTGTCCTGATTCCAAGGCGTGAAGCCTTTTCTGGAATTCAAAAAGTATCTTCTTGGTACTTTCATCATACCTTCGGAGATCTTGTTGCACACTTCCAATTTTGGAGTCAATTGCCTTAAAGGCATTGTTTTGTACTAACATAGTCTCTGATTGCCAATTTAGAACAGCTTCGGCGGCAGAGGTTTTTTTTTCTGTTTCCCATGTTCATCCACATCAGTGGGAGTAGGGATTTTAGGAACATGGCGATACTTGCCATGAGGATCAATAAACTCTTCTGCAACAGGGAATGAGAGTTTAGAACTTTCCTTGACAAGAGGAGGAAAGTCAGTATCCTGAAACATAGCAATAGAAGAAGTAGATGGTGCTTCATCTGGAACTTCGAGGGGGTAAGAATGCTTCTTAGCCCATTTAAGGATTGGCTTATAGAATGGAGAGAGGACTTGCTTTTTCTAGGGAGGAGATGGTGGTGGTGTTTTTGGTTGATCTGGTAAGGCCTGGGATGTAGTACTAGACTCTGGTGGTGGAGGTGGTGCATAAGAAACCATGAATTGGTATTTGTCACATTCACCAAGAGTATCAACGGAGGAATCTCCGTCTAAGTACCTTTGGAACATCTTATCCTTTGGCCTTTTCCGTCGAGGTGGAGATTTTGCAAAAGGATCTACCTCGTCAGGGGAATTTGTACAGTGAGAACATTGACAAAAAGGGTCCCAAAAACAATGACCATAATTGTCTTTATAGTAACGAACAGGATGTCCATCACTATCAAAGTGTCTAACATGCTTCTTTGGATCTGGCTCGGAAATAGATTGAGGGACACATGGTTCAATCATGAAGAGGGTTTGGAAGATAGAAGGACTTTCTTCATTTTCCTTGCCAAATTTGATGGAAACAGTTCCATCCTTTTTCCTTACGAACTCTGAGTCCGTAGACTGGAAAGGTTTGTTGTGCTGATGTAGCTTTTCGTAGTTGGTAATCTAGGTCTCTGGAAGAAGCTTGGCCAACGTATCCTTTGGGATCTGTCTAGGAACATGGATACAGGATGCCTGGTCATTTTGCATGGAAATGAACAAGGCATCTTCATTACTATTGTTGAAGTTGAGGTCAAGTGCATGGTTCTGTACTCGATAAACCATATGGTAATGTAGTGTTGCAGCTACAGAGTCAGCAGTTTGAGGGGCTCCAGTAAGCTGAACTTGGACTTTCATAAAAGAAAGTAACTGGGGATTTGAAAGAGCGATGTTGAAATTGGGGTATAGAGTGACAAAGACTGCTCCGCATTCAAAGTAGTTTGAACAGTAATTTTCAATCATGAGTCGCCACTAATATATTTTTGGTGGGTCGATTAGAAACCCAAATAAAGTAATGGGAGATTTACTTTATTCCTACGAACCAAAGATTTATGAGTTCGGGGACTTGGTTACACTAGACTATCCTAGTGCCCTTTCGGTACCTTTTTATTTCATTTTCAAAAAAATGTTTGGCAATTGAATTGATTTTAATTTAACTTCTTAACATGTGAGGTGATTATACATGTGTGCATACCACCAATTTTAACACTCAAGAAAGCAATAATGCAAAGCATACCTAGAAGCAACGAAAGTATCTACAATGTTAAATCGAATTCACATCAAACAACCCTAGATATGATTTCACGCAATTCCAATTTTTGTTTTCACTTTATTTAATGAAAATCATGACTTATGCAATGCATGTCACTATTCTAACATGAAATAATATGATAACATGACCAAAATTGTATGTCATAAATAAGCAAGCAATCTATCCTAAAGCATGAGATGAATTCATTCTAATTCTTTTATATTTTCCATGAAATTTGAAATTAAAGAAATGCAACAATTAAATATGTGTTGTTGACACCTAATTTTGGAAAAATAAAATTGCATTTTGAAAAGAAAAAATAAAAAGGGAAAAATTGATTTGATTGATTATGCGTGGAAGTTTGAAATTCGATAAGTATTGATTTTCATAAATGTAGAAAGAATTGAAAGATCGGGTGAACAAATGGCAAGATTTTCATAAAACGGAAGGAATCGATGCAAAATCGAGCTGATTGCAAAATCGCCTTCGATTTGCATCCATGATTTAAACGTGACGGAAGATTGAAGTTTAAAATTTGCCATAGAAAGCGGCCGATCGAAACCACTATCAAAAGGAGTTGACCTGCACAGGGTTGCAGAGGAGCATTCGAAAAATTCAGAGCAAAAAGAATTCGTGCGGAAACCAAAAAATTCGAAAAGAAGAATTCGTGCAAGAGAGAGAATAAAAAAGAGAGGAGATGAAGCCTTCGTCCATCTTCAATCAACAGAAAAGGCCATTTTCTCTTTTCTTGTCCTGACAAGTTGTAGAGAAAAGGAAAAAGTCAGCAAAGAAAAGGGAAAATTCGGCAAAAGTGAGGGGATGTGCGACAGGTGAGTGAGAGAAAAGTGAGAGAAAAACAAAAAAAAAAAAAAAAAAAAAAAAAAAAGGGAAAAGCTTCTTCTTCCTCATGCAGCACCCCTGCTCGCCGAACTTGCGGCTGTTCTCCGGCCACCGCGTCTCCGCCACCGCTGCACCGCCACTGACGTCCGCAGTTGCTCCTCGCCGCTCCGCTCACCCATCGCTGCACTAAGCCGACGTTTGCAGCTCCACGGCTGCATCCCTCGGCCTGCAACCCGACGCCAGAACGCCCGCCGTCCACCGCCACCGGAGTTCCCCCCTCGCCTGCGAAGCCTCCACTCAATCCGCGGCCTGCCTCTCCGCCGCATTGCTCACCTGCGCCGACGCCCACCGCTGGATTTCCCACCGCAGCAACCTGCACCAGCACCCGTCACCGATTTGCAGAGCTCGAGCTCCCTGTGACAGCCGCGACCCGAGTGCCTCGACGCCGCCTCCGCTGTCGGTCTTGCAATCCATAACGCCCGCGTCTGCAGCTCCATCGCCGTGCCTCTGCACCTGCGACCCGCCACTGCCGCTCCGCCGGACTCGCCCGCGTCTACAGCTCCATCGCCACACCTCCGAAGCCCGCCGCTCCCGTCCTCGCCGCTTCACTCCTCGACGTCCGCTGCTCGAGACCCCACAGCCGAGCCCCGCACCGCAGACGACGCCGCCACCCAGCAACTCACGACCCAGCTCTGTGAGTCGCCTCACCCGCGCCTACACCACCGCCGTCCACCTGCAGCCGCTCCCCGCCGGAGCCCCGACGACAGACCAGCGCCGTCCACCATCGGTTTACCCCCCCTTTACCTTTAGGTAGTTTTTGTTCTTTTTATTTTATTTTGTTTTACTTTTATAGTTTAGTTTATTTTATTTGTTACGTTATTTTTGCTTATTTCATTTAATAGCATTTTTAGTTTAGGTATTTAATTTGTAATGGTGGATGTTAATACTTGTGAATTTAGTATGCATTATCCATAGGGATTTTGTCAGAAACTAATATAATTATTAATTTGATCTGAGAGACATCGGATCATTTTTCTAATTATTTTTAATTTTTGGGCTTTTTGGTAGTATCTTAATTGTTAAATCATAATAATTATTTAATTTGGTCCGTAAGACTTCGGACTAGATTTTTTAATTATTTTGAGTTGTTGTGATGATTAGGGTTAGAATAATTGTTAATTTAACCTGTGAGACGATAGGTTATTTTTTCAATTATTTTGATCCTTTATTTAGTGATTATATTAATTGTTTAGATTTAACCCTAATTTAACAATTATTCAGCTTTAAAAAAAAACTAAAAAGAAACTAAAAAAAATCAAAAAATCAAAATATTCAAAAAAATTTGCATGAGCATATAGGACATTAAGGTTTAATATAATAGACATCTAAGTTTAATTAATCAAATTTTTAGGATTATATTTCTAGGATTGCATTTTTAGATAATATTTTTAGGACTGCATTTTTAGATATTTTAAAAAATAAGTTAGGATTAGACTTAAATAGCCTTTTTAGAGTCTTAGATATAATTGGCACATTTTCATATTCTCATCCTCTTTTTAAAATAAAATAAAATAAAAAAAAATTAAACAATAGTTTTTCTAAGATAAGATAGGGTTTAAGTCAAATTAATCCCTAGAATAAATTAGAAAATTATCCCTTTTTAGATAGATTAATTAGGATCTTTATAAATTCTGAATTTCAATAAAAAAATCCAAAATACTAGGTGCATGTTAACTAGTTTGCATAATAGGATTATTTAATCAAAGCTTGTTAATTAGTGAAGCTAGGTCATGAGGTGCATAATAATTAGTTTGCATAATAGGCCCATTTAATTAAAATTTGCATATTAATAAGAGTAAGTCATTTAGTTTTAAAATGCATTTTCATAAAAGAATTCGAATTTTTAAGAAAACCCAAAAAAATAAAAATGATTGCTTGCTTTGTGTGATGCAATTTATTATTTTTTTATTTGAATGTTTTAATAATGGATGAGTACCCATGTGGTCACCATTTGCATGATAATAATTTAGCTTAAAATAAATCCAAGCTGCCTGAAAAAAAAAAAACATTTTTGAAATTAAAAAGAAATGGTACCGAAAGGGCATTAGAAAATTTTAGTGTAACCAAGTCCTCGTACTCTTAGTCTCTGGTTCGTAGAAGTAAAATAAATCTCAATTTGTTTTACTTAGGTGTCTAATCGACCTACCATAAACCGATTAGTGGCGACTCCTAGATAATAATCTCTTGCATGTTAAATATTTGAATCTTAAGTCGCGATTTGGTATGGGCTTGGGAGAGCCCGAGCTAAGTTTAAAGACTTAGTAGTCCATTTACCTAGTTTTAGGTGGTGCATCCGAAAATTAGGTCGTGACAATATGCAATCTAATTTAATCAAATGACCTAATTCTAATGACAGGTAATGCGATGCAATGACATACTAAAATGACACGCAACATACAATTTAGTATGCGAGTTATATGTCACGCGACATTTATTAAATGACTTAGTCTAATGACGAGGAAGTTCTAATGAACCTAATAAAAACTAAATGATGTGCATTTGACATTTCTATTTAAAAATGCAAAAATGATCTAGCTAGATTAAAATTCTAATTTAAACTAAGGATATTATCTTAATCTAACATGCAATTTATCTAATATAAAATGACGTGCAAAGAATGCCATAATTCAACATGATATATGCATGACGATTTTTTTAGTTTTTATATTAATTTCGAAATTAAAATTTCATATGCAATTCAAATAATGATAAAACTAACAACCTAAATGAATGTATTTCTTGTTTTTTTTATTTATTTATAATTTCCTAAATTCGGAATAAAATCCCTATTCTAGATAGGCAAGATAACAAGGAATATTTCAAAACAAACTGAATCCTAATTCAAATATTTTTTAGATTTTTAGAGGTTTTCAAAAAAACAAGCAATTATCAAATAAACATTAAATATAAACAATCAAGATATTCAATCAACTAAAGGATTAAAAATAATCGGAAAAATAACCTGTTGTCTTATAGGTTAAATTAACGATTATCTTAACCCTAATTATCACGACAAAAAATCAAAATAACTAAAAATCTTATCCGAATTCTTACGGATCAAATTAATAGTTATATTGATTCAACACTTAAAATACTATCGACAAGCCCTAAAAATTAATATAATTAAAAAAATGACCCGACATCTTACTGGTCAAATTAATAATTACAATAATTCTGAGGAAGACCTGCGGATAATGCCTACAAAATTCATGAAATGAAGATCACTTCAAATTTACACATTAATAACTAAACTTAAAAGAAATAGAAAAAAGAAAATAAAACTACCTAATTTCCTTTCCTTTTCTTTTTTTGTTTTTCTTTTCCTGCCTTCTTCCAGGCCTTGTGCTCGTGGCATGTCACAAGGGAGGCTGGTCACTGCCGGTTGGAGGTCCGACGAGGGCAAACCGGCGGCGGAAAAGCTCCAGCAACAAGCGGAACGGCGGAGGCCGGCGTGGGGGACTCGCGGGTCACTGCCAATTGCGAACAGCAGGTGCAGGGGGTTCGGATCCGAGCGGCTTCGGGGAACTCCGGTGACCCGCAGGCAAAAACGGGTCGGAGGCCGTGGGTCGTCGCTAGGGCTGAGCAGAAGCGGATCGTGGCGCGGGCTCCTGCGGCGACGGGGCCGGAATCGCGGGTCAGCCGGCGGTAGGGATGGCTCGGACTTTTGGAGGCTGGACGACGGCGGCGCACGGGTCTTCGGCTCCGAGCAGCAGGCGGCGTTGGGCGGATCGATTACCGGCGGAAAGCGGAGGAGGGCGTCGGGCTTTGCGAACGGCGAGGAACGGTGGTGAAGGAGTAATCGCGCGGTGAGGCGGATCGGCATTGGTGCAGGCGCGGCTGGGCGGATCCGGCGCGACGGCAGCACTGGTGTGGCGGGGACGCGAAGGCCCTGCAGGTGGAGCTTCGGGTTGGAGTCGGGTCAGAGCAGAGGGCACAGAGCGGCTTCACGGGAGCAACGCCTCTCGATTGCGGATTGCAGGTCGCCGAGTGGAGCGGTGAGGGTGGCGACGGACGCGGCACAACGTCAGGCGAGCGGCGCGGCGGAGAGGCAGGCGCGGGTGAGTGGGGCTCCGGCGCGGTGGTTCGGTGGGCAGCCAGCCAACGGGGAGGAAGCGTTGAAGAAGATGATGAATAGTGCTAGGATTTCTTTTTTTTTTTTTTTTTCTCTCTCCTGTTGCACGTCTCTTCCTCTCTGCGCCTCTCTCACGTCAATCTCCCTCTTCCCGTGTACTTTCCTGCACTCTCTCACGTCACTCTCCCTCTGCCCGTGTACTTTCTGCAGGAGACTTTTCTTTTCTCAACCGGAAGAGAATTCCTTTCTCTCCTCCTTTCTCCTCTCTTCACGACTTTTTGTTTTTCTCCCTTGACCGACTCAAAAGAAAACCCTAGAAAAGCCTCCCTCTGCTTTACCGTACACGGTCCTTTTATAAGCAAGAAAAAAATGTGATCGATATTTCGAAGATTTCTATAATCTCTTAATCACACAAATCTTTTTATTCTCTTTATTTCCTAAATATTTTTTATTGATTTTTTAAAGATAAGTTCACAATCCGATTTTCTCAAATTCCAAAAAATTCTTATTTCAAATCTCAATTTCAGAAAGCGGGCTTGAGCTAATTTGTATTCTTCATGAACTTAGTCCGACCTATTTAAAATTCAAAACCACCAATTCGACCCATTCACTACCGGTATAATAAATAAAATGCCAATTAAAATAAAATGCACCTAAATCTATATGCTATGTAATTAATATATATATTTTTTATAAAATTAAACCCTAATTTTTAATGGCTAAACGGGCCGTTAAAATTTAGGTGTCAATAGTTGTTATGATGCCAAGATATATATAGCATAAACCTTCAAATGCAGTAATACAATTCAGTCAAGGCTAAAAACACCACTAGGGACTTCACTATACTAGAAAGACGCACTATACGCTTTAGATGTTCGCGGCAAGATGGCTCGTGATTTTTGTGGTTGTTTTAGTGGTTAGATAGCATGATGATCCCTCAGGACTCAATGTGTTACATGTCTTCAAGATAGGGATTTGGATCCTCTCAATATGGAGGGTAAATTGCTATTTTCGATTTACCCCAAGAGAGGCTGCTAGATCATGTGATACAATCTACAATAAATTTCAATTAAATTTGAGAAGTAGTGAATTTTCAAGGTAAAATGAGGATAAATCGATCATCACAATGTTTGGAAATTTGGCATATTTAGGAAAGGCAAACTTTGTTACTTGTAGGATTAACCATTTAAACCCTCGACTTTGCTGATTGTTGGGAAACCTCTTATGATATTTTGAAGTTGATGAAACCATCTATTTAGTTGTTACTGAGTGAACTTGATATAGGAATGCTGTGTGATTAATAATGGTATAAAATATACAAAGTGATAAGACATCTACAAACTGGATGAACTTTGATAGAGGGTGAACAAGTTTAGTAGAACGAAGTGTTGATGAGGACTTGGGGAGATTATGATAAGGAACAGCTAGGTGAAGTTTTGATCCTGAATGTACTTAGGAGGACCAATAGATAGCAAATCGCAAATCGGTTTCGTAATGGACAGCTAGGATAAACTTAGCTAGATGGGAAGACCTAGACATCTTTTGATTTGATTTTGGAAATCATACAAAAGATTTGTGGCTAAGGTCAAGGTCTGGAATTCATGACAAAAAGCTCTCTCCCTCCGCACCTGTCCTTTTCTCCTTTCCTGCAAAAAGCTCTCTCCCTCCGCATTGGACAAAACACACACTCTCTCTCTCTCTTCCAGCGACAATCGCCCAATCCCTATCGCCCCCATCGATCCGGAGCTCCGATCGCCGTCTCGTCGGGCCTAGGGTTTCCGCCGGCCGGATCGCAGCGGCCCGATGGGCTCGGACGGAGGAGATCCGGCGGCGCCCGGTGCCGCCGGGGGGGGGGAGGGTGGTGCGGCGGGCGGTGGTCGCGATCAACGTCCGGTATGGTGGTGATTGTGAGGCGCGTTTGGGCTGTCTCCGGGTAGCTCTTTGGAAGGTTGGTTGCGGTTGGGTTACGATGGTTACGCCATGCCCGGCATCGAATGTAGAGGTTTGGGTTCTGCGTGTTAATGATGCGCGATGTTCTCATTCTAAATGTATTAGCGAAGAAGATGAGCGTCGGTGAAGAAGAAGATTTGGACCTTCAATGGCGAAGAAGATGAGCGCCGGTGAAGAAGGGCGAGCGAAAAGCGAAGGGAGAGTGAACAGCGTACCTCCAAAAAAGTAAAAGAACCTGGTAAGAAGAGCCAGACCTTCAATGATGAAGAAGAAGATTTGGATCTTCAATGGCAAAGAAGATGTGCGTCGATGAAGAAGAGCCGAAGAAGAAAGATAGCGAAAGAACGAAGGGAGAGAGCGAAGGGAGAGAGGTCAGACGGAAAAAGATGAAAAGGGAAAGTGTTTTGACCTCATCGGGCGGTGGAGGAATTCGTTTTCCTTGACCAAAAGTATTTTTCGTTGGCTAAATACTTTTAAAGAACGAAACGGCTAAAAAACTGGAAAACACTTTTTATTAAAATACTTTCAGTGAAACAAACATGAGAAACAGAGCCCATTCAAAAGAGCATGCTACAATGACATATAGAATTCAGAGCACGAGGGGAAAGGTCTAATACAAAGCTGCCCATGACGTGGAATCATCTAGAGAGAACACAGGAAAAACACTGATATGTCAAATACAGAGACGTGCAATCATAAGCATGGGAACAACTGGGAAGTGGGTGGACTCCACTTTTCACTTTGCTCAGCAACAATAGAGGCAGCACTCGACGATGTAGGAGCAGCATTCATAGACATCGAGGCTGAAACCAGCCAACGACAACTATCGCCAATTAAATTTCTCTAAACCAAATGAACATGAAAATCTTCCGGAGAGAGAGAGAGAGAGAGAGAGAGAGTGTACCATTTGCGAAGAAAACCCCGCTCTCCTTTGGGAGGAGGAGCAGCATAGGACTGGGGAGGCGCTTGTAGGGGAGGCCCTTGGTAATACCCTGGAGGAGGAGGAGGAGCAGCATAGGACTGGGGAGGCGCTTGTACGGGAGGCCCCGGTAATACCCCGGAGGAGGAGCAAGATAGGACTCGGGAGGCGCTTGTACGGGAGGCCCTTGGTAATACCCATAACCAACTACCCACCGCCATGCAAGATCAGCCATGAACACGGTTGAGAGAGGGAGAGAGACAGAGTACCTTGGCCTTGAGCGGGGTAAGGATAAGGGTTCCCATTAGGGGGTCCTTCCATTTCGGCGACCTTGCGGAGGAGACCCCGAGAAAACTTTGCAGACCGCTTCGTGAGCTCTCCTTGCGTTTTTTTTTTGGTCGACCGTGAGCTCTCCTTAGTTGAACTTCCCAAACCGAGATATGATTGCTAGGAGTGAGCGTGGTTCCGGGTAGAACCGGGAACCGGAACCGAACCGGAGGAGGTTCCGGTTTGGTTCCCGGTTCTAAGGAGACCGGTTTCGGTTCCCAGTTCTCTTTTTCAGAATCGGAATCGAGGAACCAGAATCGGCAAAGTTAAAAAATAAAAACCCTAATCCCTTCCACACGATTTTTTCCCCATTCTGTTCAATTTTCCCCTCTTTCCTTTCTTTTTCTCTCTCTTTTCTCCACTTTTTCCTCCTCACCCCCCCACTTTTTCTTTTCTTCTCTCTCTCTCTCCTCTCTTTCCCCCTCTCTCCCAAACCCCCCGCCTCTTCTTCTTCTTCTTCTTCTTCTTCTTCTTCCTTCCTCTCGCGGTTGCCGCTTCACCCACCACCACACCGCCGCCCCACGCCCTACTCACCACCACCTCTTGGCCACCGAACCCCCACCACCCAATGCTCATCCGACAAGCCGTCTCACCGTTGAGCCTGACGAGCTGTCTTGCCGTCTGCGCCGCCGTGAGGCACCACCGCCGTCCCCAAGCCACCATCACCACCTCTTGCTGCCGCTTGCTCGGCCGTTTGGGCCGTCGTTGCTCGAACCGTCACCACCTCCGCCCAAACCGAGCTCTTCCCCCTTGGCCGTGGGTTGAGCCGCGACCGCCGCCGTCTTCGGTGCGCCATTCATGCATTGTTGGTGCCGTGAGACTCATGCCTTCGTCGCCTTCGCACCACCGTCGCCGCGTGCTCGCCGTCGCGATCAAGAAGAAGTGGTGAAGAAGATGAGGCGAATAGGCCCATCCCTCACTGGATTCGCATACGGACCGACAACACCATCGGTTCATATCCAATTCCTTCACATTTTGTCCAAAAAAAGCTGTCTTTTTATTTTATTTTATTTTTTTGTGGCCTAATTTTTGTTGCCGAAATCTTTCAGGTACAACGCGAAGCGCAGGCATTGGCGCCACACCAAGCTAGGGTTCTGAGTTGTTTTCATGGGAGGAGGTGCTTTTACTTTGGGTTAGAGCTTTTTAGTTGTTGCGAAAGAGACCTCTCGATGTTTTTTTCGATTATTGCTTTTAAGCGAATTGAAGACTTTTAAGGAAGCAAATAGTCGCTTAGATACTGATCTTTGCTTTGTTACTCTCGAGCACAAGCATTTTTTATATCCGATGATCTGCGAATTGTGATAGTTTCTGTTGCTTAATGTGGTTTTGATAGTATCGGGGATGGGATTTTAGTGAATTTTAATGTTGCTTCAACTTTATGTCTTGTTAAGCTTATCGTTGTTACAACACATCGTGTTCAACGTTCAGTACCTTTGATCGGTTCTGCTAATGATTGGCCCGATCTTCTTATTTAGATGAGACTTATAGGCTTGTGTTGGACTTGCTTTTCCTATTCAGTGCTTGTTGAGGGCACGGTGGTGCTTGTTCTCATAGTGTGGTAGTGATTATTAGTGGTCGTCTTTCCAGACATTGGGGAGCTTTTAATTGTGTCAATTCTGAGGAATTTCAACTTATGTGGTATGTATGTAGTGATGTAAGTGCCCAATTTCGCCTACCAGCTCGTTTGCTATCTGCAATGTCTAAATGAGAGTCACATCAGTTTATTGGGCATCTTCAATAGCTTCAAGTCGGTTTAGCATGTGAAGTGTGTTCTAGCATCAGGTTGTAGGATTCATGGCTATGTCGTTATTATTGCTGCATCCATTTCCATTTTTTTAACTAAAAATGAAAAAAATAAAAAATAAAGAACTTGTTGGAACCTGGAACCGACCCTGGAACCTGTGATAGGGTAGGTTCCAGGTTCCAAAAAATGAGAAACCTGTACCCGAGGGTAGGTTCTAGGTTCCAAGCAGAACCTGTGAGGAACCGGGAACCTCTCACCCCTAATGATCGCCACAAAGAGAGTCTCTCTATTGGCCCTGGATTGTCTTTGTTGACACCTCAATTTTGATTAGGTTATTAATTACCGACATCGGCCTACCCTCCTCGGCCGTAGGTCGTCTTTGAGCACGTTGTCGTCGTTGTGCATGAACTACAGAGGTGGAGAAGGAAGGAGCGAGGAAGTAATTGTCATAAACTTTTTTTTAAAAAAAAGAAACTTTTGTAAAAGAAATTACTTTCAGTTAATGTTTTTATTCTCAAGTATGTTACAAAGTTCTTTTCAGCAAGAATTTTCATTTGCTTCAAAAGGGATAGAAGTCTTTTTCAAAATTTGTTACAATTCATACTTTCTTCAAAATTTAAATGACCGCGGTATTAAATTCTAGACTAATCAAGATGTTGCTCCGTCTTGAGAAGGAGTTGGATAGGAATGAGATGTAGTGCATCGAGCTCCTGGGGACGGCTTGATTTTAAGAGGTCGCGACAGTCTTTTATATATATAGATATAGCATTGTAGCATTGGAAAAGTAAGTAAATTGCAACATGGCACATGAAATGAAATATGGTAGACGTAGGCCCCACCCCAAAAAAGAAAAAAACAAAGACTTAGAAATTTTAAGACATGGACACCGATTGATTTGAGTTGCCTAACATTTCGATCCCACATAAAACTCAACTCATGATGTCAACACATGATGGCTAAATTGCAGCACGGCACACAAGACCTAGCCCTCCCATGACTTAAAAATTAATAATAAAGTATGGAATATTGCGTGTGAATTGACGCATCACTTTGTTGCGCAAGTTCATGAGTTTAGAATATAATAAAGTCAATGCGAGTGGTTTGCGAGCTCTAAATTAACCAAAAACGGAAAAAAAAGGGGTAAAAACTGATCCGGCTTTATTTAAAGTTCAAGCAGGGTACAAAACGTATAACTTTGGCTTTTCCACCGAAATTGCAAATAGCTCTTCAAATCTCTAAAAAACTTCGAAAGCATTATAGGTAACTTCATTGGTCAGTCGTTATATATTATAAAAGTCCCGAGTGTTTTATGTTTGAGAGTCAAAATGCATATACCGAAAAAATAATATTAGCAATAAGATAAAAATTAAAACTTAATTCATACATACTAGATGATTTGCGCCATTAAATTACAAAATCTATATCCGATCGGATGATTCTCATGCTTTGGTGTTATGTGCACATGAATTTCGCCATCATAGTAGTTTACACTTCTTAAGCTGCACTTGCATAATTCTACTACTAATGAGATCAAATTATATTAATTGTTATGTCTACCATTATCTCTTGATCGGCATGACTTTGGCTGGTGCGTAACGATTTTATGCAATTTCCATTTCCTCTTGCTGCCACTTTCAAATCAAAATTAATTGAGATGAAAGCGTGGCGTCCTAGAAAAGATCATCCAAGGCACGGCCTTTCCTGTCTTTTTGACTTTTTGATTAGCGGTCGAAGTAATCCTTCTGTGCTTATCTGCCTTTTCTTTTTTCCTCCGAACAGTCTCGTGTCTTGAACTGAACTGGGGGAATGTTTATATGAGTCAGTGATCGCTAATTTCCTTTTTTTATAAATATTCAGGAGAAGGTTCATCGAAATCGAGATCCTCCGATTGGGACACGGACAATAGAATATTGGACTTTGCCTCCTCGTTTGCGTTCCCTAGTTTAGCACCTTTGCTTTCCTTTAAATGCATTTACACTGGTACAGGAAACCAGTGGGATGATTAATAATTTAGATGACAACATCTTTCAAAGAAAGTAAATACAATCTTTTTAGATAGCCACAAGAAAATAGACTTTATTCAATTTTTTCATAATAAAAGTGAAGAAAATGGACTTTTGGGGACAGCTCATCTTGTCCGTTGCTTGAGATTGTACCCCTGCGGACCGCACCGCCAGTTTTCAAGTCAACTTCCTTTCTATGTTTGGTGATTTAGCCTCAAGCCTTAAGCTTTTTTTTTTTTTTCAAGGTAAGAAAAGGAACAGAACTCGATTTTACATCATTACTCTCTTAATAAAACATTATCTAATCTCATCCCCTAACAATGAATAAAGCAAATCTATTGATGGCCTGTCTAATACATAATTATCACCTGCATTATTAGGTTGGATAATAGAATTTGCCAGTCAATTTGCACAAGCATTTCCTTCTCTAAAATTATGGAGAATCTTGATCTATTAAAAATACTTAAGCATACTTTCAATTTGAGATATGAATATGTCACCAAAATGAAGCAATGGGGTCAATTTTTGAAGCGGAGAAATTGCTGCTCACAAATCCATCTCCACGATAAGTTTGATGCGCAATTTTGCTTGTATGTTTTTGGAACATTTGCTTATTTGATTTGCATTGGAAAAGGAAAATAACCTCTTACATTACATGCTTGGAGAACACAAAAACTTTCAATCCTCTTAACAAGTCACTCCCTCTTGCATCAAAGTCATTAGTGAAAGATTTTCCTTAAATGATAACTCTTTGCATGCTGTGATTAGCTTAGGGCCTGCATGTTTTTGTTCTTTATTTCTGTTTTTGAACACTTTTTTTGCTTTTTTGTTCTCGGGAACAAAAAAAGAACAGAAACGTGTTTGGTTGCGTTTCTGTTGTTTTTTTGTTTTTTTGTTTTTTTGTTCCAGGAACACAAAAAGAACAGAAATGAGAAACAAAAAAAAAGTTGTTTCTTGTTCCATAAACGATTTTAAAGAAACGTTTCTCTTCTTCTCTCTCTTCTCTTTTCTTCTTCTTTTCTTCTTCTTTAAAGAAACTTTCTTATCTACTGCTTCAAAGTTCTAAGTATAGGATGATTGCATGAAATCTCATGAATTCAACATTGATTCATAACAACAACCGGACTTTCAAAAGTTACACCCCCAAAAACTTTGATTTTTATTGTAGCCGCTAGTTTTGATACTTGCATGGTTGGTACTTATCTGAAAATGGATTTGCTAATTTTTCTTTATCAAAGTAAGTTCTATTATGTGGTTAATGACGTAAGAAAATGGCATAAGGATATAAGAAGTGTCAAAAGTTTTGTATGATATTCACTTAGTTGTCAACAATTTTTTGCCGAATCATTTAAATGTCAACTCCAATTTGAGTTGTCAAAAATTTGACGTAGCAATATTTTGTCAATTACCTTGACCGACGTGGCTCACCACAGCGCTCAGTCAACAATAATAGCCCTAAACAACATCTTTTACATTTTTGTCCCAAATGTAAACCCTGAATTTTGTGTGCAAACAAAATTAGGACAAGTTAGGGTTTTTGTCCAAACTAGGATTTTTGTTTTTCAATTTGCGAACAACCAAATAAGAAGAAAAGGTGGAAGATGATACAAGGTGCTGATGAAGATGAGGAGGGTTAATGAAAGTTGTTGCTTTAGTCGAGGCTGGATATGGGCTCGACGATCTATTGGATCGATCATCCCTGCTTTTGCCCCCATCGATTCTCGACTCCGCGGCCATGAAGAGCTCCATCTCCATATCAAGAGGATCACTCTGCTAGTCCATCTCCAGATCTCCAGCCATGGCGACAGTGGTTCGACTAGAGCTTCCTTGCAAACTCAGTTTCCTGGAGCGCAATCAATGGCAATGCAATTTGGAAGATAGTCAGAGAACTGAAAAACAAAACAAGGCGGAAAATAGAAGACAAACCAGACAGGAATCGAAGTCATATTTAGAATTTATTGAACTCTGGAGAAAATCTGAAACTGCGGTGAAGAAAAATCCCTCTTTTATTTGGCCAAGATTCTGACATTCAAGGACACGGGGGAGGGGTGTGGGGACGGGAGAGCCCAATTTCTTCTTAGAAAAGGGGAGGTGACAGGGAATGATTTTCATCTTCATTATTTTTTAACATCTCCATTTTTTACCATTGAAACTGCGTCTTATCCACCATCTTCATCTGCCATGGAAACCTCGAACTCGGATTTATGGCTCCACTGAAACGAGAATAACGGATAATGTCTAAAATAGACTCATATGATATCATTTATAGAGAGTCCAGTCACATCATAATTCACGTTAGATTTGTTTTTAATAGCTAAAAACTGCCATATTAACTTATACATTTTATTGTAAAAGCCTGTAATATATATATATATATATATTTGTCATTGAAGGTATTTAAATAATCTTTTTTTTTTTTTGGATTCGATACTTAAGTGAATCGACGAAATTTTTTGATACTTCTAACATCCTTATGCCTTAAGAAAATGAAGTGTGGTGCATGGGTAAGGAGTTAAGAAAATATAGTGGATGTTATTTGGGCCAAGAAAAGTGAGTCAATCCAAATTCAAAGTGAGAGAGATTGTATTACGCCTACGGGGGTGGGGGAACTTAAGGAATCTTAGAAAATATAGTGGACGTGGGGCCGAGAAAAGTGAGTTTGTATTGCGCCTGCGGGGGGGGGGAACATAAGGAATCTTAGAAAATATAGTGGACGTGGGGCCAAGAAAAGTGAGTTAATCCAAATTCCAAGTGAAAAAGTTTGTATTACGCCCCGGGGAGGGGGTGGGGGAACTTAAGGAATCTTAGAAAATATAGTGGACGTGGGGCCAAGAAAAGTGAGTTAATCCAAATTTCAAGTGAAAAAGTTTGTATTACGCCCCGGGGAGTGGGGTGGGGGGAACATAAGGAATCTTAGAAAATATAGTGGACGTGGGGCCAAGAAAAGTGAGTTAATCCAAATTCCAAGTGAAAAAGTTTGTATTATGCCCCAGGGAGGGGGGTGGGGGGAACTTAAGGAATCTTAGAAAATATAGTGGACGTTATTTGGGCCAAGAAAAGTGAGTTAATCCAAATTCCAAGTGAAAAAGTTAGGTGGTTGTTCACCAAAGTGAGTTGTTCGGAAGTATTTCGGGGGGACTTAAGGAATTTTATAAGATTTTATGGTTTGTAATTGATGGGTGGACCATCACATGATATTATATAAGCACTAAAATGTCTATTGGATGGCTAATTTTCATGCTTCAACGGTGGAAACGATGAACATATGAAATTGTTAAGCATTTTGGGTACATATAAAACACACACACACACACATATATATATATATACACACGCACAGTTACTTAATTAACTAAAATGGAGCATCCGGGACTCATGCTGAGAGTTTCATACGCATGCCAAGGTCAACGCCTTTGTATTGTGGAATGGTTCTATTTGGAGTGGCTGGAACTTATGTCTGAAGTACCCCAACGAAAATTGGTACACAAAATTCAATATTATCTTGATTTGGTTGCATTATAATATCAAGTTATTGAGAAAAAAAAAAAAAAAAAAACAGAGGTTATATTTGAACTTCGATAGATTAGATAAAAAAATAAACAAGGGGCATTTAGGGACTTTCTTAATCAGTCCACCAACCTTAATTTTGGAGGTTCTAGTGTATACACTTTGAATATCAGTGTAAAATAGTCATTTTACCTAATGTCTCATATGGAATTAAGTGACACGACATCATCTCCTGGGATTATCTCGTATTGACAATAACCCCAATAGAAAAAAGGATCAACAAACTAGTTTCACTATGATTCAAATTACAAGATGCAAACGATGACTCCACATGAATTCGAATAGTCAAAATTGAGGTGCTCATGTCACTTGTAGATGAATGAGCGCCTCGATAATTGCCTCTTCTAACTATCTAAAAATAATAATATTATTATGAGTTTTACTATAAGTATGAAAAACCCATTGCTTATCGATTAAGTGACATATGTACACAAACATAATTACATAATTGAATCCATTCACATGTCGACTATCCTATAATGGGAATGTAATATATATTGATTACCCATGGAAGAGACCCAAAGTCGGGCCTTGACCTTAAGGCCAAATTTTGGGCCTTGTGTTGGGCCATACGGCCTGAAGCAAATTCCTCGAGAGCGTGGGAGAGATTGTATTTTCTCCACACAAGAAAGTAAATGCCCAATACACAAATTGACTAGAGATTTGCAATGACAGAGCTTAAAAGTTTTGGCCTCGCAAAAGATACGTTACACCTCTTCACTAATCACCACTGGGGCATCACGCTTAATGGTGAAAAATCACAGGGCTTCATTTGTTAAGTCGTTTCATTGAAATGCACGTCGTCTTAGTACTTAATTTCCACAAGAAGCAAAGCTGACTAGATGAATAGAGTCGTGTTCCCTCTCTCCGCAAATTCACACATCGTGCTATCTAGTCTCGGCACTTATGAACTAAAGTGTATTTTATATGCGGCTCACACAATTGAAGTGGTGCGATTGATCAATCTCGTAAATAGCCTTATGAATTTTGTGAAAATCGCATGTGTGGATGGATAGTCCTTGCAAAATTACAAGGCCCATTTGCTGAGCTGGTCCAGGTGAAACCCAGCATTAGGCCTAATATCTACATTTTTTTTTTTATTTTTTTTTTATGGGGGTGGTTGGAGTTGGGGCTATGCATGGGAAGACGCGTTTACTACTGATAATGCTAGGGATAGGAAATTTATCTGATGAAATGGGGTTACGAAGTGATGCAACGGATTTTTGTTAAGTGCCTTACACCATGCTCTACCATGGTGAACCGACTTTTGGTTCGTTACTTATTTTCAATTTGGAAAAGTTTTACATTTTATCCTTGTACTTACAAACTTTTTTAATCTAGCCATTCTATTTTCACAAATTTTTTAATCAAGTCTCTACCACGAAAAATTCGATTGACATAGCTGTCATTGGAGTTTCTCCCTCTCCTTACTTTTAAACGTCTTAATTTTTTTTATGAACTATCTTCAATCGGTTGTTTTGTATATATTCAATTTATGGAGGACACAAAAATTCATAAATTCTATTTTAATTCCAAGGTATTTCACTAAAGTTTGATTTTTTTTTCAAACTTTACAAACAACCTAATCAATAAACGTGAAAATTGAAAAAAAAAAGAATTCCCTTTGAATTTTTTTTTTCCATACATTAATGATCATTTTTCTTATGTACGCGATACTTGTGTTCTTTGTTCAATATACTATATGAAAAAATACAATTTTATCTTTCATATAATTTAAGTTTATGAACGATATTAAATATTTTTATATAACTCAAATACTAAATTGAACACGTATTAAAAACTTACGGATTATATTAAATAAATTAAAAGTTCATTAACGATATTGCACATTAGGCCAAAGGTTAGCGAGCATATTGAACAAAATCATATTTCATAAATGACATTACATGATGAATTGAAATTCATGGATCATTTATGTCGTCGTACCTTTATTTCTTATGAGGTTTTGGCGGAAGTCTCTTCAACCCAGCAACGACCAACTGCTGTATATGTAAGTGCAATTGCTGAGCTCTGAACTTTTTCAAAGGGTACTTCGCGTTCTGAAACTGCAAATTCAAAGACATTCTTGCAGAAGTTGCGTGAACAGATTGTGTTAGATCCAATTCATGCTTCCAACATCGCTACTTAGGTTCTTGGGTAATCCTCAGCATCCCCGAACACGTGCACAGGACGAATCAAGGAGGGTTCTTGGCATCTGCCCTGTTTGATCCGTAGTCTTTCTTCATCGGCCACTGCTTGGCGTTAGATGAACCAACTCTCATGGAACCTCCACAGCTTCCGCCACCTCCTGAAGCAGTGCATAGCTGAGAGGGACTTCTTGACTGGCAAATCCCTCCACGCCCTGTACATCAAGTCCCTCGTCCCTCCCTCCACTTACCTCTCCAACCACTTCATCCTCCTCTACTCCAAATGCCGCCGCCTTCTGGCCGCTCGCCGCGCCTTCGACCTGACCCCGAACCCCAACGTGTTCTCCTTCAATGCCATCGTCGCCGCCTACGCCAAGGAGTCCCAGATGATGGTCGCCCGCCAGCTGTTCGATCGAATTCCCGCGCCAGACCTCGTTTCCTACAACACCATGCTTTCCGCTTTTGCCGACCGAGGCGAGATGGGACCGGTGTTCTCCTTGTTTGCGGGGATGCGGGAGATGGGGCTCGACATGGATGGCTTCACATTGTCTGCTGTGGTCACAGCTTGCGGCGATGATGTTTCTTTGATGAGGCAGTTGCATTCTTTTGCGGTTTCCAGTGGTCTTGATTCTTATGTTTCTCCGAGCAATGCGCTTCTAACGTATTACAGTAAGAATGGTTATTTGAATGAGGCGAAGAGGATGTTCGATGAGATGGGAGAGGCTAGGGATGAGGTTTCTTGGAATTCGATGATAGTTGCTTATGGACAGCACCGGGAAGGGCTACGAGCACTGGAGCTGTTCCAAGAGATGATTAGGAAGGGCATGTATGTAGATATGTATACTTTGGCAAGTGTTCTCACTGCATTTACCTGTGTAAGCGATTTGGTAGGCGGGCTTCAGTTTCATGCTAAGCTTGTAAAAACAGGGTTCCACCAGAATTCACATGTTGGGAGTGGCTTGATTGACTTGTATTCTAAGTGCAAGGGTGCCATGTCGGATTGCGAGAAAGTATTTCAAGAGATCAAGGAACCAGATTTGGTTTTGTGGAACACTATGATTTCAGGGTATTCACAAAACGAGGAACTCTCAGAGGAGGCTCTAGAATGTTTCCGCAGTCTGCGAAGATTTGGGTACAGACCGGATGATTGTAGCTTTGTTTGTGCAATCAGTGCCTGCTCCAATCTCTCATCTCCTTCTCAGGGGAAACAAATGCATGGCTTGGTAATCAAATCAGAGATTCCCTCAAATTGGATCTCTGTTGATAATGCTTTAATTGCAATGTATCAAAATGCGGGAATCTGGGGGATGCCAGGAGGTTATTTAATAGGATGCCGGAGCATAATACTGTCTCACTTAACTCAATGATTGCAGGTTATGCTCAGCATGGATTAGGAGAGAAATCTCTTGCTCTCTTTCAAGAGATGCTGGACAATGATATCCCTCCTACAAGTATAACTTTCATCTCTGTACTTTCTGCATGTGCACATACTGGGAAAGTTCATGAGGGCCAAACATATTTCAACATGATGAAGGAGAAGTTTGGGCTTGAGCCAGAGGCAGAACATTACTCATGCATGATTGATCTACTAGGTCGGGCAGGCAAAATAAGTGAAGCTGAGAAGCTAATTGAGACAATGCCATTCAGTCCTGGCTCCGTTGGCTGGGCCTCATTGCTTGGGGCATGTAGGAAGCACGGTAACATGGAGATAGCTGTCAAAGCAGCTTATCAGTTTTTGCAGCATGAACCTGCAAATGCTGCTCCATATGTTGTCCTCTCAAATATGTTCAGTAGTGCTGGCAGATTGGAAGATATAGTAGCAATAAGAAGGCTAATGCGAGACAGAGGTGTTAAAAAGAATCCAGGTTGCAGCTGGATCGAGCTAAATCGAAGAACCCATGTATTTGTGGCAGAAGATAGTTCACACCCAATGATTAAAGAGATTCGTGATTACTTGGATGAGATGCTATTGAAGATTAGGAAGGTTGGTTATGTACCGGATGTTAATCAGGTTTCGTTAAAGGAGGATGGAATGGAGGAAAAAGAGATGGAAATGAGATTAAGACATCACAGTGAGAAGCTAGCAGTTGCATTTGGGTTGATTTCGACTAAGGATGGGGAGCCAATACTTGCGGTGAAAAATCTTAGAATATGTGGGGATTGCCATAATGCAATCAAACACATCTCTAAGATTACAAAAAGGGAAATCACTGTTAGGGACACCCGCAGGTTTCATTGCTTCAAGGAAGGGCAATGCTCTTGTGAGGATTACTGGTGAATAAAGCATTTGACTGGGTCCTTTTGAGCTTTATTAATATGTAAATCAGAATCATAGATATTTTTCTTGAATTCAAGAGCAAATGTCATGCCCCATTCGGTTATAGTCTGCTTTCGAACATTGAGTTCTAACTTTTATGTTACGCATGGATCATGATTAGTTTATGTGCAGATTGATTAGAGTCTTCCCATGACATTATATCAAGGTGCAAAATTGATGATAGTGGCCTCAAAATATAGGCTGTTGCTTTGAAGAAACATAACAGCATGTGAGTGAAAAATTATGAGCATTTAAATCAATTTACACTTGACCTGATTGTAATTCTTGACTGAGTTGATTCAAACTTTTTTTCTCTTTCCCAGATATCCTTTCTTGTCGAAGATTAGGAAGGTTCACATTACCTATCAGCCTGAAAAGTTGTTTCCTCCCACTTCCTTTTATTGGTCTGTTTGAGTTGAATTTATCTAGCGTTCTGTGATACAATTGCTGCTCAAGAAGTCCAACCTGTAGGTTGGGTTCCGAATGAGTATAAGTGCAGTTGTGTGGTTGCAAAATCTAAGTAAATCTATTGAAACAGGTTTCACACTTTCCATTTCCCCACGGGAGATACTAGTGGATGGTTTGTCAGACTGTAAGATACTGATCTTTTATTGATTTTTTTTTTTTTTTTTTTTTTGCGTAAAATCCTTGAATTTTACCTAATAATTTATTTGATTCTTACTGTTGATTCATCAATCTTCAAATGAGATTATATTTTACCATTCAGCTTTGCTGATTGGTCATGATACTGTTAATGAAGCTTCAATCATGCTAGTGCAAATGTGTGGGACTGATACCAATTGTGCTAGAAGTTTATGTTGTTAGTTTAGGTGTGGTTTAATATTTATTTGAATACTTTCGCACTCCCCCTTATGCGTAGATTGGGCTTTGGCCTAAAATTGAAGCATGAAAACAAAGAGGGGACCTTATACAACTTGAACTCAGGACCTCCTTCTTCAATAACATGTGAAATTGTGTGAAACAATAGTCAATTGTTTTAAAAGCTCAAATTTTTAGATGAAGGCATGGTTTAATACTTAAATACTTCAACAATTCTTATTGCTAGGTCACAACCAAGGACTTTTTCCCAAATATGACAGCAACATGGTGTTGCAACCTGGGACGAAATTGCTTGCATAGGAAAACTTAGCCATCCGATCTTGGATCATTGGACCTATACTTAACAGTCTTCTGTTTACTAGAATGATCTAAATTTATCCAAAAGATGGCTAGGAGCTACAGTAACTTGACAGTTATAAGGCAGCAATCTGCCAAATGTTGTGGAGATCATTCTTTAATGGCCTCATTTTGTGAAGGGAAAAAATGGAGGAATGGTGTGGCAGCATCAAGATCTATGGAATCATGGGGAAATTGAACTACTTCATGATCTTTGGCATGCTTTATGCTTTTCAGGGTATTGATGGAGAAGAGGATGCTGTGTTATGGTTTCACTATAGCCTGCAACGATGGGTTTATCACCGTCAAATCAGCATGTCAAACTTCTGGAACACAACAGAAGTTGGGAACTCCCTTCTCCTTGGAAGATTTCCTGGAATTCTAGAGCACCGGTGAGAGCTAGCTTTCTGTCCTGAGAGTGTTTGAAGAGAATTCTAACTACAAAAGGATTTGAAGAGAAAAAGAATGGTGTTAGCCAATAGATGTTTTCTTTCTAAGCAGGTCAAAGAATCTGTTTCTTCATATTCTTTTTCATTGTGCAGGGTCTGACGATCTTGGAGTGCATTTTTCTTGGTCAGTTGGGCTGTGGTGTTCTGTTAGAGAGGACCTTGCTTGTTGAGGGTTGAATTGTCCTTAATATTGGAGAAGCCCTTCCGTTTGTAAAACCAGCATCCATTTTGTTTGGATGGATGGCTTACCACATTACTTTTTCTGCATTGTGGTGGTGCCCTTTAGCTGGTCAGATTCTTCAGTTGCTTAGATTTGTTATAGTTTGTTTATGAATGGGAGGCATAATTTTTTCTTTTCTATCAAGAGATTTTCATTATTGACAATCATTTACATCAACACTTGAGTGTTGTGAAACTTTCAGGAATTTTAGATGAAAGAGACTCAAGTGAATGAGCTGCAAGATTTAGATTAAGCAAAAAGTATAAGTCAATTCAGACAGCAATAATCTTCACATCTTTTCTCCTGTTTGAATGGACTGATTAGAGTCTGGGTGAAAGATGAAATACTAAAAATTTTCTGCAGGGAAGTATAGAATTTAGTGTTTATCTCCATCTTGGTTGGCAGTAAGTAGATTTTTCACTGTATAGTTGTTGAACAGTATGCGTTTTGACTATGTTTAAGTTTAGCTGGTTCCTACATAGGGACATCACCATTACTATTTGTAATTTTTCTTGCATTATGATTTATTCCTTCTAATTTTAAAGTTAAGCATTGTGTATGTGTCTAGAAAATTGTGTAACAGAGTTTCTGAGGCTTTTGCAATACATCATATAATCGCTTCATGAGATTAATCAAGCTGTTATTGATGACAGATTTAATTTTGCTCTATGCTAGTGTTTTAAAACTTGGTCTAGATTGACTAGTTCTATTGAGAACTCTTTCTATGTCTGATCTTGTTTACTTGTAGCAGCAGAAGAGGTACTAAGCAGGCATTAAGTGGCCAAATCACTTTGACTTGGTTGGGCCAATTCTTAAGTCATTCTGTACTTTCAGAATTTGGATACAGATATAAAGAGACTTTACAAACTAATTGTCTTATTTAACATCATTACTCGTAGTAATGATAAAGTAGTAAATCATAAATAAGTTCAATGTGTAACCAAGTATAAGTTAGATAAGTGCATATCACTTTCTATTTGTTTGAAAGAAATCATATTGTAGACTTCACTTTCTACCTTTACAAATTTCTTCAATCTTTATTGTCTTCAGTAATGCTACTGTTTGGAACTTAACTTCAGACCTCATTTAAATTGGAAGCAGACATCAAGCGGGTTCTTTTGATCTGTTTCTTTTTAAAAGATTGCTTGTAGCCATAAAATATAATCACACATAATTGATCTAGTGTATCTTTAGATATAGCGGAAATTTTCTTGATGTCGTGGGAACTCTTGTGATGGAGTATATTGTATTAAAAACTCACCTTGTAAATATGCCGGTTGTGAACCTGAGAATCACGCACTTGACGATGCTTAGATCTGATATCTCCAAACTTGAAAGAAATTTTCCTATAATATATTGTATTAGAAACTTACCTTGTAAATATGCCGTTTTGAACCTGAGAATCACGCACATGACGATGCTTAGATCTGATTTCTCCAAACTTGAAAGAAATTTTCTTATAATTAATAGATATGTCACTGGAGGGCTGTGGTGAGGTCTGACTTGTTTAAAAATTTTGCTAGGTGCTAATGCAATGGTTTTACTCCTTTGAAAATGTAAAAGTCAGGACAGGTTAATCTCTCAATTTCTTTTGACATGTTGCTGCTTCACATGCATCTTTTGCCACTGCATCTCTTGTTCAATCACAAGCAAGGTAATGTAATGTTTTGACTCCCATTCAGCTGCTTGGTCACAGATGTTGGTTGTGGTTTTGGATAAATTCTTTCATTCTCATACTTGCCATTAGGAAGTATAGGTTGCTTAGTTTCCTCCCTTTTTGGTACAATCGTGATTCCCTGATTTGACGAGGGTAGGGAGTGACTGCCGGGACTGGAAGGCTTGGACAAGGTACGGCTCCTGGTAGCAAGCTTTTAGGATGGTGCAGAGGGCTAGTCCTTGGGTGAGAACACTATCAGTGGTATGGATGACCTTTTAGAAAATGCTTACTTGGGCTGCACTTACACCCAAAGTACACGAGTGTGAGGCTCAGAATAGGATGAGCCAAACTGACCATATCTCGGGTGATTTAGGCCAAGGTCTCAAAATCATCTCCATTGTTTATGCAGTTCTAGGTTGACATTTCAGTCATTCTTAAGGAAGTTCTCCTTCTATGGATTGGTCATTTTAATTATGTATCGTTATGTCTATTATAGATTGCTTGTTATGGCAATGGGGAAAGCATTATCTTGTTCTTTTGCTTTGTGGGTGGTAGACTAAGGTTAGTCTTTTTAGGTTAACTCACTGAGATGTTCTGGTCCAAGTCATGTCACTTTTGAGATGGGGATTCATTATAGCGTCACTCTCACTTTTATTGGAGACTATCTCAGAGCAATGTGGCTCTACTGTGAAGAGATCACTCCGAGTTGCTTTTTATGTTTGAATCTTCTTTTTAGTTTCAATTTAATGCATCTGTTTGCATTATTTACTATGACAATACAAAGGAATCTCCTTTTTATTGTTTTTAGATTGAGTAGGGGTGATTCAGCAGTGTTGCTCCAGCTCTTCTGATTTAATAAATGGAAGAACAGAAATCTAGTTAATGATGCTACAGCCTATTGGTTTATCTGACAATACTTAATTCTTAGGAGGGATACAATTCTTCCCAGGGACTACGTTCAGGGACTACACTCTTCCTGAAGAAGCTGCCTTCTTCTGTTTCCTTGCATGTCTAATTCTGTGGTATTTGTCTATCTGCTTAATCCCTGACAAAATTGATACCCAGTCTATTTAACTTTGTACCTTTCATGTAATTTACGTCTTGAAGAAGGCATAATTCTTTCCTTTCATATCTCTACCTGAGCATCAGCTATATGATAAATATTTTGAATTTACATAATATTATTCCATGTCCTATGTTACAACATATCTTAGCAAGTGTCTTTCGTGGTATTCTACTTTTTCCTGGACTATATCTGACCACGCTTGTTCCAAGCAGAATTTGAATTTGAAAGTCCAAGTGCCTTGTCACTCGATGCATTTCCTTTGGATTGAATACATTAGAATTCTGATCTATTTGCTGCACTGAGAATAGGTAAAGGAGCTATCACACCAAAAGAACATTTTGGTTCTTATCACAGTTTATCTGCTTGATTCATTCAGTCAATGTTATTAATGGTTTTATAGATTCAAAAATTGTTGCTTGAAGCACTTTCTTATCCTCTGTGGATGAAGAGTCATACGAAGACAAAATCTTCAAACTCGAGAAGTTACTCCTTTACATATAAATTTGAGGTTGCCACTGTGATAGATTATTGTAGGTTGAATAATGCACGTGAATAGTTCATTCGATAGATCTTGGGCTTGATTCAAATCAAACAGGAACCACTCTTATTTACGCATTGCATTTGTCCGGCGCTTTCTTACCACTGGCCTGAATTGCGCTGTTATGCCTTTTTATTTCTCTGCTACCGCTTATTTCTGTGCTAAAGCTGCAGTTGATAATTATATGATGGAACTGAATAATTTATAAAACAAAATGAGATATGACATGTGTATTTTAATCTCTATGTCTTATTCTTGGTTGAATACTTTGTGAGCAAGTCTTATCAGTGTGCTGTCTCTGATGACCTTGTTGACAATATTAAGGTGGAGATTTTATTATGTTGTATGGTTCCTTATAGATCTTGTTGACATGAGTTGTTGGCACCCCTTGGTGCCATTTACAACGAAAGCACTTTTTGTTTTTTAGAAAGTAGAAAACTTAGCGAGCTTCAAACTGATTAATGTAAAATTGTCCACTCTTCCCCTTAAAATAATTGTATAGATAAGTATGGGCAGTAGGTCACACGGGGAAAGACATTATTGTACAATTTTCTTGTAATGTCTTAAGGGCTGCATTGGAACGGGCATTCTTTCTGTTCAATGGATGCTGAATATTCTGTTGACGTGTCCGAGTCTGAATCTTCATTACTTCTATTGATGCCATGGGCATTGATTTCAATTTCAGGCCAGAGAAAATAAAACAAAACATCACAAAGGAATAGGGTTTGAATGGTCATTTCCTTTTGGCACCAATCCCTCCTACCAAATGTTCCCTTACATAAATTAGATTGAAAGAATGAAATCAGGAGGAAGTCTTATGTGACCACCTTTTGAATGGGTTGCTTGGGGGCAATCGGAGTCATTTATGATTTGAAAAGTTCTTCAAGGGGGTTGGGGTAGTTGCCAAGAGCTTGGCTTGGAACATTTATCTCGGTCAGGTAGACCTGATAAATAGTGATGCGGAGTGAACCACTCAATTCTTAGTTGATATGTGGAATGAACAACTTGATTCTAGTGGTAGAATTGGTGCAGGACTGCTAACATGGTACTGGGTTTGTTAAAGAAAGGAAAAGAAAATTGAACATCATCAAACTAAAATCTAAAATCTCTGGTATATTGGTTTATCATGTACTCGTTTACATTTTTTTAAGATGAAAGAAATGGAAGTATTGATAAATGTGATAACCCTTTACGTTATTATTTTAAATCATTTAATTTGTTTCACAATAAATTATTCACTTACTGGAATTATTTGATTATACACTAAAACTAACATTTTGCATGAAATAATAGATACATCTGAAAATCTCTCTGGATGAAGCAAAACCAGACAATGAATATCCACTCATTATGGTACTGGATAGTCATCCTTACCTGTTGTTGTAACTCTTCCTTTGATGATCATGGAAAGAATTTTTTGTGGTTCTTGTTTTGATATTTAAAGTACATAGATACTCCTAAGTTAATGATGAGATCTTCATATGTCTGCAGGCTAAACATTTAACAGTTTGAAACAAAACCAAATTGATAATAACCAAAATTTATTGTTATCATGTAGATCAAGATTTCGCCAAACTGACATTGTTTGTCTGGGTGGAAAACCTAAAACTAACTGTGAAGGCCTTGCCCAGTTTTCACAGGTGATGATAGTATAGCAATGAAATGCCGAAACTATTTTGTTAAGTGTTACAGAGGGGTTTGGTGCAAATAAAGTGTTTCTTGGGAAATAACATGTAAATTCCATAACAACAAAGAAACTGTGGGGTTGGGTAATAAATTCCTGTATGCCATCATGCTCTGTATAGTAATCTTGCTGCTGTCATGTGTCGGTGAAAAAGCATCTTCAACCTACGTTCTAATACAACTGATGTTGAGATATGTAGAACCTAAACCTTCAAAATGCAGTAATCTGATTCTATCAGGGCCAAGAAACACCACTAGGGGTTACCCTCTGCTAGAAAGACTACCATATGCTTTAATTGTTCACCACAAAATGGCTTGTGTATGTATGGTTGTTATGATGCCGAGATATATATAGCCTAAACCTTCAAATGCAGTAATACAATTCTGTCAAGGCTAAGAAACACCACTAGGGACTTCACTATACTAGAAAGACTGCACTATACGCTTTAGATGTTCGCGGCAAGATGGCTCGCGTTTGGGGTGGTTGTTTTAGTTGTTAGATAGCATGCTGATACCTCAAGACTCAATGTGTTACATGTCTTCAAGATAGGGATTTGGATCCTCTCAATATGGAGGGTAAATTGCTATTTTCGATTTACCCCCAAGAGAGGCTGCTAGATCATGCGATACAATCTACAATAAATTTCAATTAAATTTGAGAAGTAGTGAATTTTCAAGGTAAAATGAGGATAAATTGATCATCACAACTTTTGGAAATTTGGCATATCTAGGAAAGGCAAACTTTGTTTCTTGCAGGATCCTCTGACTTTGCACAAATTGTTGGGAAACCTCTTATGATATTTTGAAGTTGATGAAACCATCTATTTAGTTGTTTCTGAGTGAACTTGATATCAGGAATGCTGTGTGATTAATAGTGGTATAAAATATACACAGTGATAAGACATCTACAGGCTGGATGAACTTTGATAGAGGGTGAACAAGTTCAGTAGAACGAAGTGTTGATAAGGACTCGGGGAGACCATGATAAGGAATAGCTAGATGAAGTTTTGATCCCGGTGAAGTTTTGATCTTGAATGTACTTAGGAGGACCTATAGATAGCAAATCACAAATCAGTTTCGTAGTGGACAGCTAGGATAAACTTATTGGATTGCTAATAAAGGCAACTCTGTAGGAGATACTCATCATGTATTATATTAGGTAGATAGGAAGACCTAGACATCTTTTGATTACAAAAGATTTGTGGCTAAGGTCAAGGTCTGGAATTCATGACCAAAGATCTGAGATCGAATCAAATCAGTTCTTGCCTATTTTGCTCATGCAGCTAACTTTATTTAGGGAAATCTCACTAGTGCCAGGAAAATTTAATTGCTTGGGCGGCCAGAGTTCCAACTGTTGTGTCTATCGACTCCAACAGCTATTTCATCTTCTTAAAGATTCTCCAACGGCTAATCAAAGGACTACATAAGAAGCTCAAATCAAACTGAAGGAGTCTGCAAAAAATTGAGAAAAGCCATGCATCTAATCTTGTCACATGCTGTTGGATTATTGCAACGTGACTCTGCTCATTTGTGATTCTGTCTGTTGGTATCTCTTGTTGATTATAATCTGTGTTTTCAGAAGTGTACAAGTGTAATAGCCGTGCTTGTTTATTGATAACGGGATCTATCGACTTTGGGTAGAAACAACTGTGTTATAGTGTCTCTTGAGATTACTAGTGGATTTCTGCCTTGTGGGTGGCTAGCTTGATATAAGCCAAACCAGTATAAAATCTGCTTGCGGTATCTTCTTTCTCTTTACTTGTTTTGATGTTTATCTGATAGAAGCATTTGCATACAATATTATCAAATTGTTCCTGCATCTATCAAAAGCTTGACTTGAATCATCCCGTGAAATCTAGTTCTTTAAGTCAACCTATTCACCAAGGTTGCATTTTTTGCCTCAATATGAATGCTCTTCCTATGATCTATTTCATTTACTTTAACTAAAAAGCTCTCAGCTAATAATACTTATTTTTCTTTTTGATTTTCTTTGGTTTTGCTAGGCTCTGATGTTGCAAGAGCACAACCATTCAGTTCTAACTTTAATAGCTTGTTGAACGAAAATCTATTATCCTAAGGAACTGTTGAGAGCAATCTTTCACTCCCGTTTCTTTTCCATCAAGATTTTCTATCCATTTAACATTACTTTGTATGGCTTTTGGCTGCTTGTCAAGTGGCAGGGTTTGTTAATGGCGAAGGAGGTCTGGAGTATGCATCTCTTGTGACTTTGTAATCTGTAGAGAATTCACTACAGTGATGTGATTTTTCCTGATTGACAAAGAGCTGCTTATATAAAAGAATGCTTATGCTCCTTCCTTTTTTATGTTGCTTCCACTTTGTTCTGCTCAATGCCCCATTTGGTCCTAGCATGTTTCCTTTCCAAGCATAGTCGATGGTTATGGGGATGCATAGCCAGTTACTTGAGAATATTGATTATTATTATTGGGAATTCTTGAGGTTGCTTTTCAGGGACCTGCAATGGTAGAATAGACATGGGAGTGAAATTAGATGCAATTATTAGCAGCAAGTTGATTGTAATTGTGTTTCTGTATTTTATGGCACTTCAGCAGTGTTTGCTGGTTCTATTGGATTTGCAGAACAAGTTTTGTGGAGTCAAAGTTGCATGGGAATTTCGAGTCATGTGACGTATGTGATAGTCAATTTGATGTCACCTTGTGAAATTGCGATAGTGGTATATTCCTTTCGCGGAATGGGATGCGTCATGGGATGCCTCAGATCTTTTATGTATGTTCTTATTCGAAAACCCCTAATGAGTCAATCTATTAGTACCTTGCTTTATTTGGCACTTAAAAATGTGAAATAAATCTGGACCATCATCATTTCCCGGGAACCTTATGAGAAGGTCATGGGCAACCACGGTGGAAGATTCTAAGTATAAGCATCAGATTCTGGATCATGACAAAATCTCAACTATTTTCAGGTGTTAGATTCTAAAAAATTTAGCCATTTGATTGAGACTATTTATCTACTTGATTATGAGCTAATTGGCTGTACACATCATGCTGCATCTTGGAAAAGGATGTCTGCTACTTTCCATAACATAGTCATTTCGCCGGCTACGCGAAGTTGCTTGTTGAGATTCACCTTTTCTCGTTTTCCTTTCCTTTTGTGGGAATAGTACAACATAAACCAGCCTTTAGTGTAGCGTGGAACCAACTGATTGGGACCGGACCTTTAGAAATCATGGAGTTAAGCACTCTTTTAAAAATTTTCAGGCTTAGTGTTGTTTTCAAATGGAATATGGTCCGTTAATTGTTTGATCTTGATGTCAGATTATCGTAACAGAAGCATGACCCCTTTTTACATTGACTCTGCATCTGTCTGTGACTTCAGAGGAAGTTTCCTGGGCATTTCACGGGTTATATCCTCGGTCAGCGAATTGATGATATAAAGTTTTTGTGTGAGCGGTGGGCACGAATCCCGTCATGTCGAAGGTCAGGTAATCAGACCAGATTTGCTTTGGACCCAAGAGATTAATTTTCAAGACGAGTCGTCATTTTCAGTTGTGACACGAATACTGCACGTCATTTCGGTCACTTAACTGAGCAACATCTTCGGTTTTGATATAGCATCCTGCATTTCACAGAGGATATCATTCTCTGCAGTTGCACCAATTGAAGCTTGAGTGCTACCAGAAAACCGGACTTGATGATCTCAGTAACTTCCCCAAGAAATAAATTCAAATTTGGTAACAGACTGTCGGGCAAAAATTGTTGCCTGATCTCATCTCGCTTTACTTGAACGCCATTTTGCTTTTGAACTCGTGCGATCGTGAAAATGGCAAATGTTACTGGTGTCGAACTGTAGAAAGATTCAATTGCTTGTCGCGCAGTTTCTATTTAAGTCCCAACTGTAGTCAAAGTCGACTGGGATCGAATTTGGTGGTTCATGTGGCTACTCGACTTTCGTCTTATCCTTTCAAGGAAAGAAAGCAAGCATTGTTGGAATATAATACATGGAAACGACAGGATCTTGCAATTTATGTCAACGCGAAATTACCAGAGAAATAAACGAGAAATAATAAATACATTATAAATTTACGTGGTTCGATTCGAATATCGGTATTTATGTCCACAAAGAGAGTGAACAGCAAATAATCCACTATAATCGGAGAATTAAAGTTTACAATCGCTCACACGCTCGAGTGTTTCCCATACTTAAATTTAATTCAAAAATCAAAATATTTATAAATAAATAACTCATTTGGATATAAACTCACGGTACAAAATTATTGCGCATTCAAGCTCAAAATATAACGCTCTACGTATGCCAAAATTAAGAACTCCAGCGTTCTGAATCAAGGCTTTACGCGGCTTCAGCTCCTCTTGCGTGCGGCTTCTTTTCTTTTAACTCTGGTAGGGCTTTTAGCTGCACCAAGGAAATTATATTCCATTCATATACATGTGGCCAGAGTCTGGGCCCTCCTTTTTTTTTTCTTTTCCTTTAATATATATAAAGTGGGCCCAAAGTCTTGTTTTGCACGTTCGAAAGAGAAAATCCAAGAAGGAAATTGTTTCTTCCTTCTTCATCCGATCTATAATCCGCTTATTAAAAAATTTATTAAAAAATTTAATTTAACAAATCGTTATACGAATTTAAATTCGAGATATTAATTTAACAAGCATTGCCTCTGCTTTATAATCACTTCTAAAGTTATATAAAAACAAAATGTAAATTTTCAGAGCCCATCCAAAAGAGCGATGATACAACAACATATAGAATGCAGGGCACAAGGGAAATGTCAAATATATAGCATCCCATCAAGTGGGAAATATATACAGAACCCGGGAAAAACATGATATGTCAAATACAGAGCAGTGCTGTTAAAAAAAAAAAAAATACAGAGCAGTGCGATCATGATGTAGAGAAAGATCCGTAAATTGGTAAAACTTGATTTTTGCTTATTATGTTTCCTTCTTTTTCCTTGAAGCATAAACAACACGGCTGCTAACCGGTGGACGAATCGATGCACCACTCGTTGAGGAGACAGTAGCAGCGAAGGCCCGCAAGGCTGAAACCAACCAACGACAACACGTCACCAATTAAATTTCCCTAAATCATATGAACATGAAAATCTTTCTGGCAGAGAGAGAGAGAGAGTACCATCCTTCAAGAAAACCCGGCTTTGTTTCGGGAGGAGAAGGAGCATAGTACTGGGGAGGAGCATAGTAGTACTGGGGAGGAGCATAGTGCAGGGGAGGCGCTTGTACAAGAGGTCCTTGATAGTACCCTGCAAAAGCAACCACCACCACCGTGCAAGATCGGCCATGAACATGGTTGAGAGAGAGAGAGAGAGAGAGAGAGAGAGAGTACCTTGGCCTTGAGCAGGGCAAGGATAAGAGTACCTATTCAGGGGTTCCTCCATTTCTGGCGACCTTGCAGGAGGAGACCCCAGAAAACTTTAAAGAGACTTCTTTTGTGAGCTCTCCTTGGTTGAACTTCCCAAACTGAGATATGATTACCAGAGAGAGAGTCTCTCCGTGTTGGCCCTGGGTCGGTTTATATAGATGCATCTAAAAATTAGAAAAGTAGGTAATTGCAACAGGACACGTGTCATACGGTAGACGTAGGCCGCACAAAAAAAAAAAAAAAAAAAACCAAAGACTTAGAAATTTGAAGACATGGACACCGATTGATTTGAGTCGCTTGACATTTCGATCCCACATAAAACTCCACACATGATGGCTAAATTGCAGCACGGCACACAAGACCTAGGTCCCCATGACTTAAATTATTTTCCATATTTACTTATGATGGGCTGCCGTAAAATCACAAAACCATTTTACGTATTTTTATAATACTTTCATATTCGATTACCACTGATTTTATTATTTCAACACGTGTGAGGACATTGCCTTCCTCACCCTCCTTAAGCCATTGGTCATCACATGGTGATAAGATGTGACCCGTTGGCTATTAAGTATCAAGTTTAGAAAATGAATTTTTATTGTATATAGATAATAAAAGGCATCTCCTTTAGTGACCGACACTGTAACTGCCTTTTTAATTACAATAGTTACACATCCTTTTCCTAAATGTATATGCTTATAGTGATTTCAAACATTATGTCATTTTCTTCACTAAAAATGATTTTGCAAATGAAAAATCTCTACCCTTAATATTGTCACTTCTTTTTATAGATTAATTGATCTCATCTTATGTTTAGTAATCATGCCAGTAACGTAAGGAATAAGATGAGACTCCATGCATCGATACCCAACTTAGATGCGCTAAACTAAAATGCAATCTTTGGCATGACAATCAAACTGATGCTTTTAGCACGACAAAGGCATTGGTTTTTGCAAGGTCGCTATCTACTTTATTTTGCTTTGAAAATATTAATTGGAATTGACGTATCACTTGTGGCGCAAGTTCATGAGTTCAGAATATTAAAAAAGTCAAGGCGAGTGGTTTGTGAGGTCTAAATTAACAAAAAAAATCGAAAAAACTTTTTAAAAAAAAAAGGGGTAAAAACTGATCCAACTTTATTTAAAGTTCAAACAGGGTACAAAACGTATAACTTTGGCTTTTCCACCGAAATTGTAAATAGCTCTTCAAATCTCTAAAAAACTTCGAAAATATTATAGGTAACTTTATTGGTCAGTCATTATAGATTGTAAAAGTTCTAAGTGTTTCACGTTTGAGAGTCAAAATGCATATGCCGAAAAAATAATATTAGCAATAAGATAAAAATAAAAACTCAATTTAGACATACCAGATGATTTGCACCATTAAATTACAAACTCTATATCCGATTGGATGATTCTCATGCTTTGGTGCTATGTGCACCTGAATTTTGCCATCATTGTAGTTTACACTTCTTAAGCTGCACTTGCATAATTCTACTACGTATGAGATCAAATTATATTAATTGTTATGTCACATGGGTATCACATGAGGTCTACCATTATCTCTTGATCGGCATGACTTTCGCTGGTGCATAACGATTTTATGCAATTTCCATTTCCTCTTGCTGTCACTTTCAAATCAAAATTAACTGAGATGGGAGCTTTCAAATCAAAATTGAGATGGGAGCGTGGCGTCCTAGAAAAGAATATCCAAGGCACGGCCTTTCCTGTCTCTTTGACTTTTTGATTAGCGGTCGAAATCGTCCTTCTGTGCTTTTCTGCTTGTCCTTTCTTCCTCTTAACAGTCTCGCGTCTCCAACTGGAACTGGGGGAATGTTTATATGAGTAAGTGATCGCTAATTTCGGGATAAATACATTAATGTTGTCATAAGTTGTGTACGACACTTACTTTGGTGCCAAAAGTTTCCGTCGGATCACTTAAGTACATTAATGATTTCTTTTTGGCACTTAAGTGATCCGACGGAAACTTTTGGTATCAAAGTGAGCGCCGACACAACTTATAGCACCATTAGTGTACTTATCTCGCTAATTTCCTTTATTTTATAAATATTCAAGAGAAGGTTCATCGAAGTCGAGGTCCTCCAATTGGAAGACAATAGAATCTTCGACTTTGCCTCCTCGTTTTGTCCACCTTCTCCCATGGATAAAGAATATCGTTGAAGTCACCTGGACAAACCCAAGTTGCATGATTCTCATAGCTGATCATACGCAGCTCCTACTAGAAAAGCCTCCTCGTTTGCGTTCCCTAGTTTAGCACCTTTGCTTTCCTTTAAATGCATTTACACTGGTACAGGAAACCAGTGGGATAATTAATAGTTTCGATGACGTTGTCTTTCAAAGAAAGTAAATACAATCTTTTTAGATAGTCACAGAAAATAGACTTTATTCAATTTTTTCATAATTGAAGTGAAGAAAATGAACTTTTGGGGACCGCTCATCTTGTCCCTTGCTTGAGATTGTCCCTCGTTGGACCGCACCGCCAGTTTTCAAGTCAACTTCCTTTCTATTTTTGGTGATTTAGCCTTAAGCCTTAAGTTTTTTATTTATTTATTTATTTATTTATTTATTTATTTATTTAAGGTAAGAAAAGGAACATAACTCGATTTTACATTATTACTCTCTTAATAAAACATTATCTAATCTCATCCCCTAATAATGAAGGAAGCAAATCTATTAGTGGCCTGTCTAATACATAATTATCACTCGTATTATTGGGTTGGATAATAGAATTTGCCAGACAATCTACACAAGCATTTCCTTCTCTTAAATTATGGAGAATCTTGATTTATTAAAAATACTTAAGCATACTCTCAATTTGAGATATGAACGTCACCAAAATGAAGCAATGGAGTCAATTTTTGAAGTGGAGAAATGGCTGCTCACAAATCCACATTGGACGTGTCTTGTATCTTCTTTTTTGTAATTTAATGAGATAACTTCTTTAATTCTAAAATTTTTGCTCATTAACTTTATGATTTTGGGGTCCTCCGTTTTTTTTTTTTTTTGGCGAAAATGTGAATAAGATGATAACATGGTCCGCGCTTTTCTTGTGTTGTTAATAAAGTTGGGAAGCGTGGGGGCAACAATCATGTGGTGAAGTGGACGGCGTTACTTGTCCGTCAATTTCGATTGTGACTTTGTTTCGCCTGAAACCGTGTCCGAATCGATCCCACTAGTCCTTGGGTATTCGCTCAAAAGAAGAAAAAGTAGGACCGCCGAAACGATCTCACTAGTCCTCGGCGCCTCGCATCGAGGATATATCCAGATTTAGCTCGAATATTCGTTACATGAGAGTCCGAATTTGACATTCTTTCTTGCTTATTTTGCGACTCTTTGATATGCACGACCTATATCCGATGCAAATTTGTTATGTACACATGTAAGTGGTGTAAAAAAGAAAAGAAATTTTATATATGCTATGTTTGTTTTGCGAAAAATAAATGATTTGGAAAATATTTTTCTAAAACAATCGCTTGTATTTTTTGAAATAATTAGTTAACGAAAATTATTTTTATTACCGACAGCAATTTGTCTAAACATTTTCACGAATGATGAAAATATTTTTTGTTCATTCGTTTTTGTAAAAGAAACAAACGACTATTTTTAGGAAAAATATTTTTCAAATTTTTTATTTTTTCCGAAATAAACAGAGCCTATATGTTTATAGATAAAAAGAAGTGATTACTACTACTTAAGTGAGCATAATTCAATGGTTTAAGCTTTTGGGTATGGGAAATCCAACTAAGTTGTCCATTGGCTCGGATTATTTGCTTTCTCTTGGATCTCCCCGTCACGAAGGTATTCAACTTTTCCGGGGCTTTCCCAACGCTTTTGAACTTCGAGAGATGAGTTCAAGCATAAAGGCATGACTCCGCAATGAGGAATTTAATGTGTGGTTTGGACTAGTGATTTGCCCTCATAAATAATCTCATCTTGTAACAAGGAAAATTATCTCTAGTGATTTGCTTCAAAGTTCTAAGTATAGGATGATTGCATGAAATCTCATGAATTCGACATTGATTCATAACAACAACTGGACTTTCAAAAGTTACAGATTACCCCCCGAACTTTGATTTTTATTGTAGCCGCTAGTTTTGATACTTGCATGGTTGGTACTTACCTGAAAATGGATTTGCTAATTTTTCTTTGTCGAAGTAAGCTCTATTACGTGGTTAATGACGTAAGAAAATGGCATAAGGATACAAGAAGTGTCAAAAGTTTTGTACGATGTTCACTTAGTTGTCAACAATTTTTTGCCGAATCATTTAAATGTCAATTCCGATTTGGGTTGTCAAAAATCTGACGTAACAATATTTTGTCAATTACCCTGACTCACGTGGCTCACCAGGGCGCTTAGTCAACAATAATAGCCCTAAACGACATCTTTTACATTTTTGTCCCAAATGTAAACCCTGTATTTTGTTTGCAAACAAAATTAGGACAAGTTAGGGTTTTTGTCCAAACTAGGATTTTTGTTTTTCAATTTGCGAACAACCAAATAAGAAGAAAAGGTGGAAGATGATACAAGGTGCTGATGAAGATGAGGAGGGTAATGAAAGTTGTTGCTTTAGTCGAGGCTGGATATGGGCTCGACGATCTCTTGGATCGATCATCCCTGCTTTTACCCCCATCGATTCTCGACTCCGCGGCCATGAAGAGCTCCATCTCCATATCAAGAGGATCACTCTGCTAGTCCATCTCCAGATCTCCAGCCATGGCGACAGTGGTTCGACTAGAGCTTCCTTGCAAACTCAGTTTCCGGGAGCGCAATCAATGGCAATACAATTTGGAAGATAGTCAGAGAAATGAAAAACAAAACAAGGCGGAAAATAGAAGACAAACCAGACAGGAATCGAAGTCATATTTTAGAATTTATTGAACTCCGGAGAAAATCTGAAACTGCGGTGAAGAAAAATCCCTCTTTTATTTGGCCAAGATTCTGACATTCAAGGACACGGGGGCGGGGTGTGGGGACGGGAGAGCCCGGTTTCTACTTAGAAAAGGGGAGGTGACAGGGAATGATTTTCATCTTCATTATTTTTGAACATCTCCATTTTTTACCATTGAAACTGCGTCTTATCCACCATCTTCATCTGCCATGGAAACCTCGAACTCGGATTTATGGCTCCACTGAAACGAGAATAACGGATAATGTCTAAAATAGACTCATATGATATCATTTATGTAGAGTCCAGTCACATCATAATTCATGTTAGATTTGTTTTTAATAGCTAAAAAATGCCATGTTAACTTATACATTTTATTGTAAAAGCCTGTAATATATATATATTTGTCATTGAAGGTATTTAAATAATCATTTTTTTTTTTGGATTCGATACTTAAGTGAATCGACGAAATTTTTTTGATACTTCTAACATCCTTATGCCTTGAGAAAATGAAGTGTGGTGCATAGGCAAGGATGTTAAGAAAATATAGTGGACGTTATTTGGGCCAAGAAAAGTGAGTTAATCCAAATTCAAATTGAAAAAATTAGGTGGTTGTTCACCAAAGTGAGTTGTTCATAAGTATTACGGGGGGAACTTAAGGAATCTTACAAGATTTTATGTTTTGTAATTGATTGGTGGACCATCACATGATATTACATAAGCACTAAAATGTCTATTGGATGGCTAATTTTCATCCTTCAACGGTGGAAACGATGAACATATGAAATTGTTAAGCATTTTGGGTACATATAAAACAATTAATAACATTTATATATATACACACGCACAGTTTCTTAATTAACTAAAAAGGAGCATCCGGGACTCATGCTGAGAGTTTCATACGCATGCCAAGGTCAAGACCTTTGTATTGTGGAATGGTTCTATTTGGAGTGGTTGGAACTTATGTCTCAAGTACCCCAACGAAAATTGGTACACAAAATTCAATATTATCTTGATTTGGTTGCATTATAATATCAAGTTATTGAAAAAAAAAACAGAGGTTATATTTGAACTTCGATAGATTAGATAAAAAATAAACAAGGGGCACTTTAGGGACTTTGTTAATCAGTCCACCAACCTTAATTTTGGAGGTTCCAGTGTATACACTTTGAATATCAGTGTAAAATAGTCATTTTACCTAATGTCTCATATGGAATTAAGTGACATGACACCATCTCCTGGGATTATCTCGTATTGACAATAACCCAATAGGAAAAAGGATCAATAAACTAGTTTCACTAAGATTCAAATTACGAGATGCAAACGATAAGTCCACATGAATTTGAATAGTCAAAATCGAGGTGCTCATGTTACTTGTAGATGAACGAGCGCCTTGATAATTGCCTCTTCTAACTATCTGAAAATATAAATATTATTATGAGTTTTACTATAAGTATGAAAAACCCATTGCTTATCGATTAAGTGACATATGTACACAAACATAATTACATAATTGAATCCATTCACATGTCGACTGTCCTATAATGGGAATGTAATATATATTGATAGCGGACCTAATAAAAATATAAAAAAATGAAAAGTAAATGTGTAAACCGTCGGTCCATCTCTCGTTAGTAGCCCCATCTACATTGCACTCTAGTTTAGCCCCTGCTGTGTTGTGTGGCCCAGCCTAAACGAAAAAGATTACCCATGAAAGAGACACAAAGTCGGGCCTTGACCTTAAGGCCAGATTTTGGGCCTTGTGTTGGGCCATACGGCCTGAAGCAAATTCCTCGAGAGCGTGGGGGAGATTGTATTTTCTCTACACAAGAAAGTAAATGCCGAATACACAAATTGACTAGAGATTTGCAATGACAGGGCTTAAACTTTTGACCTCGCAAAAGATACGTTACAACTCTTCACCAATCACCACTGGGGCATCACGCCTAATGGCGAAAAATCACACGGCCTCGTTTGTTAAGTCGTTTCATTGAAATGCACACTGTCTTAGTACTTAATTTCCACAAGTAGCAAAACTGACTAGATGGACATGGTCGTGTTCCCTTTCTCCGCAAATTCACACATCGTGCTATCTAGTCTCGACACTTATGAACGAAAGTGTATTTTATATGCGACTCACACAATTGAAGTGGTGCGACCAAATTTTGTGAAAATCGCATGTGTGGATAGTCCTTGCAAAATTACAAGGCCCATTTTCTGAGCTGGTCCAGGTGAAACCCAGCATTAGGCCTTATATATATATGCTTTGGGGTTGGGGCTGTGCATGGCAAGACGTGTTTACTACTGATAATGCTAGGGATAGGAAATTTATTTGATGAAATGGGGTTATGAAGTGATGCGACGGATTTTGCTAAGTGCCTTACACCATGCTCTACCATGGTGAACCGACTTTTGGTTTGTTACTTATTTTCAATTTGGAAAAAATTTACCTTTTATCCTTGTACTTACAAACATTTTTTAATCTAGCTATTCTATGTTCACAAAATTTTTAATCAAGTCTCTCTAGCACGAAAAATTCGATTGACATAGGTGTCAGTGGAGTTCGTCCCTCTCCTTACTTTTAAACGTCTTAACTTTTTTTTCTATGAACTATCTTCAATTAGTTTTTTGTATATATTCAATTTATGGAGGACGCATAACTTCATAAATTATATTTTAATTCCAAGGTATTTCACTACAGTTTGAATTTTTGAACTTTATAAACAACCTCATCGAGAAATTTGAAAATTGAAAAAAAAAATTCCCTTCAAGTTAACTTTATTTTTTTTCCATAGATCAATGATCATTTTTCTTACGCACACAATACATGTGTTCTTGGTTCAATATACCATATGAAAAAATACAATTTTTTCTTTCATATAATTTAAGTTTATGGATGAGATTAAATATTTTTATATAACTCATATACTAAATTAAACGCGTATCAAAAGTTCATGAATCATATTGAACAAATTAAAAGTTCAGGAACGATATTGCATGTTAGGCCAAAGATTAGCGATCATATTGAACAAAATCATATTTCATGAATATCGTTACATGATGAATCGAAATTCATAAATCATTTGTGTCGTTGTCCCTTTATTTCTTTATAATGTTTTTGGCGGGTGGAACTCTATTCAACCTGGCAACGACCAACTGCTATATATGGGCAATTGCTGAGCTCGACTTTTTTCAGAGGGTTCTTCGTGTTCTGAAGCTGCAATTCAAAGACATTCTTGCAGAAATTGCGTGAACAGATTGTGTTCGATCCAATTCATGCTTCCAACATCGCTACTTAGGTTCTTGGGTAATCCTTAGCATCCCCGAACACGTGCACAGGGCGAATCAAGGAGGGATTTTGGCATCTGCCCTGTTTGATTTGTAGTCTTTCTTGATCGGCACTGCTTGGCGTTAGATGAACCAACTCTCATGGAACCTCCACAGCTTCCGCCACCTCCTGAAGCACTGCATAGCTGAGAGGGACTTCTTGACCGGCAAATCCCTCCACGCCCTGTACATCAAGTCCCTCGTCCCTCCCTCCACTTACCTCTCCAACCACTTCATCCTCCTCTACTCCAAATGCCGCCGCCTTCTGGCCGCTCGCCGCGCCTTCGACCTGACCCCGAACCCGAACGTGTTCTCCTTCAATGCCATCGTCGCCGCCTATGCCAAGGAGTCTCAGATGATGGTCGCCCGCCAGCTGTTCGATCGAATTCCCGCGCCGGACCTCGTTTCCTACAACACCATGCTTTCTGCTTTTGCCGACTGAGGCGAGATGGGACCGGCATTCTCCTTGTTTGTGGGGATGCACGATATGGGGCTCGACATGGATGGCTTCACATTGTCTGCTGTGGTCACGGCTTGCGGCGATGATGTTTCTTTGATGAGGCAGTTACATTCTTTGGCGGTTTCCAGTGGTCTTGATTCTTATTTTTCTCCGAGCAATGCGCTTCTAACATATTACAGTAAGAATGGTTATTTGAATGAGGCGAAGAGGATGTTCGATGAGATGGGAGAGGCTAGAGATGAGGTTTCTTGGAATTCAAAGATAGTTGCTTATGGACAGCACCGGGAAGGGCTACGAGCACTGGAGCTGTTCCAAGAGATGATTAGGAAGGGCATGCATGTAGATATGTATACTTTGGCAAGTGTTCTCACTGCATTTACCTGCCTAAGTGATTTGGTAGGCGGGCTTCAGTTTCATGCTAAGCTTGTAAAAACAGGGTTCCACCAGAATTCACATGTTGGGAGTGGCTTGATTGACTTGTATTCTAAGTGCAAGGGTGCCATGTCGGATTGCGAGAAAGTATTTCAAGAGATCAAGGAGCCAGATTTGGTTTAGTGGAACACTATGATTTCAGGGTATTCACAAAACGAGGAACTCTCATAAGAGGCTCTAGAATATTTCCGCAGTATGTGAAGATTTGGGTACAGACTGGATGATTGTAGCTTTGTTTGTGCAATCAGTGCCTGCTCCAATCTCTCATCTCCTTCTCAGGGGAAACAAATGCACGGTTTGGTAATCAAATCAGAGATTCCCTCAAATTGGATCTCTGTTGATAATGCTTTAATTGCAACGTATTCGAAGTGCGGAAATCTGGGGGATGCCAGGAGGTTATTTAAGAGGATGCCAGAGCATAATACTGTGTCACTTAATTCAATGATTGCAGGTTATGCTCAGCATGGATTAGGAGAGGAATCTCTTGCTCTCTTTCAAGAGATGCTGGACAATGATATCCCTGCTACCAGTATAACTTTCATCTCCATACTTTCTGCATGTGCACATACTGGGAAAGTTCATGAGGGCTAAACATATTTCAACATGATGAAGGAGAAGTTTGGGCTTGAGCCAGAGGCAGAACATTACTCGTGCATGATTGATCTACTAGGTTGGGCAGGCAAAATAAGTGAAGCTGAGAAGCTAATTGAGACAATGCCATTCAGTCCTGGCTCCGTTGGCTGGGCCTCATTGCTTGGGGCATGCATGTAGGAAGCATGGTAACATGGAGATAGCTGTCAAAGCAGCTTATCAGTTTTTGCAGCATGAACCTGCAAATGCTGCTCCATATGTTGTCCTCTCGAATATGTTTGTTAGAGCTGGTAGATTGGAAGATATGGTAGACAGAGGTGTTAAAAAGAATCCAGGTTGCAGCTGGATTGAGCTAAATCGAAGAACCCATGTATTTGTTGCAGAAGACAGTTCACACCCAATGATTAAGGAGACTCGTGATTACTAGGATGAGATGCTATTGAAGATTAGGAAGGTTGGTTATGTACTGGAAGTTAATCAGGTTTCGTTAAAGGAGGATGGAATGGAGGAAAAAGAGATGGAAATGAGATTAAGACATCACAGTGAGAAGCTAGCGGTTGCATTTGGGTTGATTTCGACCAAGGATGGGGAGCCAATACTTGTGGTGCAAAATTTTCAGGGACGTATTAAACTGATTAGTAACCTCACGATGAAATAATTGAAAAACATGTAAAAATTCAGAGCGGTCATGAAGCATATAGAGCCATGTTAAACGAGAATAATCATCCACAAAAGTAACAAAGTACTTAAAACCATTTCTACTACCAATACGGGAAGGTCCCCAGATGTCCAAATGAACAAGTTCAAGTAAAGTAGATGCACGAGAATCATTATGACTAGGAAAGGAACTGCGATGATGTTTCCCAAGTTCACAAGCCTCACACTCAATAGAAATTGATTTACACTCGGGAATTATTTGTTGTAACTTAAATAAAGATAAATGCCCTAAACGAGAATGCCATAATAGGGGTAATAAAACTAGCAGCTAGACCATTGGCGTCAGCAGTGGAGACACCATTTAGATAGTAGAGTCCACCACTTTCATGCCCTCCACCAATCATCTTCTTTGTCTAAAGGTCTTGAAAAACGCAATGAGATGGGTAAAATGTAACTGAACAACTAAGAGCTTTAGTTAACTGACTAACAGATAACAAATTTAAAGGAAGTTGGGGAACATGTAAAACAGAGGACAAAGATAAGGAAGATGTAAGTGAAACAATCCCTGATCCAACCACTTGAGTCGATGAACCATTAGCTAAAATAACTTCGGATGAAGGACTAGAATTAGTGTGGGAAGAAAATAGTTCTTGCTTACCCGTCATATGACTAGAAGCCCCCGAGTCAATGACCCAAGAGGCGTTAGGAGACAAAGTAGAGAAAGAGGCCATGTTACCTGTACGTGCAAGAGTAGTAGTGGATGAGAAATTGGAAGCCTCTAGTTGTTGGACACGTTTGATGAGTTGTGCAACCATATCATCTCGAGCCGTAGACTCAGAAGAACTACCCCCAGGTGGGAGAGATGGGTTCATGTCATTTTGTAAGACACATTTCGAGCACTCCCTTCAGACATAGCAATATTTGCAATAACTGATCGTTGAGCCCACTCAGGCTTGCCATGCTTGGCCCAACAAGTGTCAACAATATGACCGAATTTGCCACAATGTATACACTGACGGCTATCTCGATCAGAACTTTGTCCACTACGTCCACCACCACAACTACGATTTCCCCCGAAACCACGACCTCTATTGGAAAATCCACCACGACCACGACCACCACTACTAGCCACAAATGCTGAATTGTCTTTAGATGAAGTAGAAGACGGAGGGACAATGCGCTGAATTCGACTAAATGCTTCATTCATAGAAGGAACTCTCTCTCCAGCAAGAAGCTGACTCTTCACAGGCTGTAAGTCAGCATTCAAGCTAGATAAAAATATGGCCACTTGAAATTCAGCTCGTTGTGTCTTTAGTCTCTCAAGATCAGTAGTGATGGGCTGATAAAGATTGAGTTCTTCCCACATACCTTTCAAAGCACTATAATATTCTCCAAGAGACTTGTCTTCCTGTTTAAAATTAAAAATCTTCTCATATAGTTCATAAACTCTAGACATATTTTTGTCTTGTGAGTAACTCTCCATAAGATCATCCCACACTCCTTTAGCGGTTGTGTGGAACATGACATTAGCAGCGATGGATGGTTCCATGCTATTCCATAACCACACCAGAAGTCTATCATTCTCTCTCATCCAACCATTATAGTCTCTAGAATTTTCATCAGGAGGGTCTGTGGTAAGATAATGAAGTTTCCCTTTGGCATTAATATAGACCTTCATAGCTTGGGCCCATAACAAGTAATTGGAGGATCCATTTAATTTAATAGTGGTAATTTGAACGTTGACACTATCTGTAGAAGCCTTAGTATCACTCATGATGATAATCTCAATATAAGTATATCTACCACTAATCAAGGAGGCTGAAACTTGAGACTTTAGTGCAAGTAACAAAGCAGCAACGCTAATGTATAATCAGATGTAATTGGCTCCATCAATTAACCAAAGGGATGCTGAAAACTCATAAATAGAGACTGCTGTATAGAAGAAAATATTTGACCAGAAATCTCGATTCAAATAATTATATGTTTGATGGAAAACCAGCAAGACTAGTCAACCATAATCAATAGAATATTCTGATTCTTGAATCCGCTGATCAGCAAGTGTTGTAATCCATGTTCATAAACCAAACCTAATGAATCCGATATCTTCTGATCTCATATGTATCGAGACTTGAAGAGAAAACAGATAAAAATTGCAGCTTTAGGTGGCTACGCACCAGAGAAGAAGTAGAGTTACTAGGGGACTCTCAAACCAGCAATATGATTAAGTAATCAGATAGTTAGACCCGCTTTGATACCATGTCACAAAACTGATTAGAGAACCCGCAGCAAGTAGAAAGAGAGAAAGAAGGAAGAGAGAAGAGGAGAAAGAGAACGTAAAAGAAAGAAAGAGAGGGCTATAGTTTTTGTAATCACTGAAACCCTACACCCATTGTATTTATATTGAATATAAATTGTATATAACAATAATATCCTTATGTCAGTAAAAAAGGAAATAAAACTCTGATAATAAAGGAAACTCAATTAAAGTAACTTAACAGACATCACAGTGAGAAGCTAGCGGTTGCATTTGGGTTGATTTCGACCAAGGATGGGGAGCCAATACTTGTGGTGAAAAATCTTAGAATATGTGGGGATTGCCATAATGCAATCAAACATATCTCTAAGATTACAAAAAGGGAAATCACTGTTAGGGACACCTGCAGGTTTCATTACTTCAAGGAAGGGCAATGCTCTTGTGAGGATTACTGGTGAATAAAGCATTTGACTGGGTCCTTTTGAGCTTTATTAATATGCAAATCAGAATCATAGATATCTTTCTTGAATTCAAGAGCAAATGTCATGCCCCATTCGGTTATAGTCTGCTTTCGAACTTGCTGATAAAGCATTGAGTTCTAACTTTTATGTTACGCATGGATCACGATTAGTTTATTTGCAAATTGATTAGAGTCTTCCAATGACATCACATCAAGGCGCAAAATTGATGATGGTGGCCTCAAAATATAGGCTGTTGCTTTGAAGAAACATAACAGCATGTGAGTGAAAAATTATGAGCATTTAAATCAATTTACACTTGACCTGATGGTAATTCTTGACTGAGTTGATTCAAACTTTTTTTTTTCTCTTTCCCAGATATCCTTTCTTGTCGAAATTAGGAAGGTTCACATTAGCTATCAGCCTGAAAAGTTGTTTCCTCCCACTTCCTTTTATTGGTCTGTTTGAGTTGAATTTATCTAGCGTTCTGTGATACAATTGTTGCTCAAGAAGTCCAATCTGTAGGTTGGGTTCTGAATGAGTATAAGTGCAGTTGTGTGGTTGCAAAATCTAAGTAAATCTATTGAAACAGGTTTCACAATTTCCATTTCCCCACGGGAGATACTGATGGATGGTTTGTCAGATTGTAAGATACTGATATTTTATTGATTCTTTTTTTGGCATAATTTAATAGAAAATCCCTGGATTTTACCTAAGAATTTATTTGATTCTTACCGTTGATTCATCAATCTTCAAGTGAGATTATATTTTACCATTCAGCTTTGCTGATTGGTCATGATACTGTTAATGAAGCTTCAATCATGCTAGTGCAAATTTGTGGGAGCAATGCCAATTGTGCTAGAAGTTTAAGTTGTTAGATAAGGCGTGGTTCAATATTTATTTGAATACTTTCGCACTCCCCCTTATGCGTAGATTGGGCTTTGGCCTAAAATTGAAGTATGAAAACAAAGAGGGGACCTTATACAACTTGAACTCAAGACCTCCTTCTTCAATACCATGTGAAATTGTGTGAAACCATAGTCAATTGTTTTAAAAGCTCAAATTTTTAGATGAAGGCATGGTTTAATACTTAAATACTTCAACAATTCTTATTGCTAGGTCACGACCAAGGACTTTTTCGCAAATATGACAGCAACATGGTGTTGCAACTTGGGACGAAATTGCTTGCATAGGAAAACTTAGCCATCCGATCTTGGATCATTGGACTTATACTTAACAGTCTTCTGTTTACTAGAATGATCTAAATTTATCCAAAAGATGGCTAGGAGCTACAGTATCTTGACAGTTATAAGGCAGCAATCTGCCAAATGTTGTGGAGATCATTCTTTAATGGCCTCATTTCGTGAAGGGAAAAAATGGAGGAATGGTGTGGCAGCTTCAAGATCTATGGAATCATGGGGCAATTGAACTACTTCATGATCTTTGGCACGCTTTATGCTTTTCAGGGTATTGATGGAGGAGAGGATGTTGTGTTATGGTTTCACTATAGCCTGCAACAATGGGTTTATCACCGTCAAATCGGCATGTCAAACTTCTGGAACACAACAGAAGTTGGGAACTCCCTTCTCCTTGGAAGATTTCCTGGAATTCTAAAGCACCGGTGAGAACTAGCTTTCTGTCCTGAGAGTGTTTGAGGAGAATTCTAACTACAAAAGGATTTGAAGAGAAAAAGAATGGTGTTAGCCAATAGATGTTTTCTTTGTAAGCAGGTCAAACAATCTGTTTCTTCATATTCTTTTTCATTGTGCAGTGACGATCTTGGAGTGCATTTTTCTTGGTCAGTTGGGCTGTGGTGTTCTGTTAGAGAGGAACTTGCTTGTTGAGGATTGAATTGTCCTTAACATTGGAGAAGCCCTTCCGTTTGTAAAACCAGCATCCATTTTGTTTGGATGGATGGCTTACCACATTACTTTTTCTGCATTACGGTGGTGCCCTTTAGCTGGTCAGATTCTTCAGTTGCTTAGATTTGTTATAGTTTTTTATGAATGGGAGGCATACTTTTTTCTTTTCTATCAAAAGATTTTCATTATCGACAATCATTTACATCAACACTTGAGTGTTGTGAAACTTTCAGGAATTTTAGATGAAAAAGACTCAAGTGAATGAGCTGCAAGATTTAGATTAAGCAAAAAGTATAAGTCAATTCAGACAGCAATAATCTTCACATCCTTTCTCCTGTTTGAATGGACTGATTAGAGTCTGGGTGAAAGATGAAATACTAAACGTTTCTGCAGGGAAGTATAGAATTTAGTGTTTATCTCCATCTTGGTTGGCAGAAGTGGATTTTTCACTGTATAGTTGTTGAACAGTATGCGTTTTGACTATGTTTAAGTTTAGCTGGTTCCTACATAGGGACATCATCATTACTATTTGTAATTTTTCTTACATTATGATTTATTCCTTCTAATTTTAATGTTAAGGTTATGTATGTGTCTAGGAAATTTTGTAACATAGTGTCTGAGGCTTTTGCAATGCATCATATAATTGCTTTTTGAGATTAATCAAGCTGTTATTGATGACAGATTTAATTTTGCTGTCTGCTAGTGTTTTAAACTCTGTCTAGATTGACTACGTCTGATCTTGTTTAGTTGTAGGAGCCGAAGAGGTACTAAGCTAGTCATTAAGGGCGCGTTTGGTAACGATTCTGATAAGAAATAATTTTTTTTTTATTCTGTTTCTAGGAACAGATTCTAAGCATTTTAAGCCATTTGGTAACTATCCAAAATTTCCGATTCTGGAATAAAATTGTGTTTGGTACCATGCTCATTGATTTTATTCCAAATTAATTTATTTTAATTATTAAATAATTTTTATACTTTTTCCTTTTTTTCTTTTTTCTCCTATTCTTCTTCTTCTTCTTCAGGCCGGCGACCTCACTGGAGCGTCGCCGGCCCTCGGCGAGGCCGGCCCTCGTCGGCTGAGCCTTGCCGGCGGTTGAGCGAGGCTTGCCCAGCCCTACTGAGCCTCATCAGTGGCCAGCCGGCCTTGCCGGGGCTGGGCGAGGCCCGCCCGCCACCGCGAGGCCTCAGGCGTCATGAGGCTTGCCCAGCCCCAACGAGGCTTGGCCTTGCCGGTGGTGGGCTTGCCTCCGGCGAGTTTTGATTCGCGATTATGGAACAAGGACCTCGCCCCGGTTCGGCGAGCCTCCGGCGAGCTCGCCGGACTGGTTGTTGGCAACCGGCAACGGGGGACGGCGGCAACCAGTGGCGACGGTGATGTTAACCAGTGGTTATTCAAAATTTGAATACAGATATAAAGAGACTTTACAAACTAATTGTCTTATTTAACATCATTACTCGTAGTAATGATAAAGTAGTAAATCATAAAAAAGTTCAATGTGTAACCAACTATAAGTTAGATAAGTGCATACCACTTCTATTTGTTTGAAAGAAATCATATTGTAGACTTCACTTTCTACCTTTACAAATTTCTTCAATCTTTATTGTCTTCAGTAATGCTACTGTTTGGAACTTAACTTCTGACCTCATTTAAACTGGAAGCAGACATCAAGTGGGTTCTTTTGATCTGTTTCTTTTTAAAAGATTGCTCGTAGGCATAATATATAATCACGCATAATTGATCTAGTGTAACTTTAGATATAGCAGAAATTTTCTTGATGTCGTGGGAACTCTTGTGATGGAGTATATTGTCTTAAAAACTCACCTTGTAAATATGCCGGTTATGAACCTGAGAATCACACACTTGACGATGCTTAGATTTGATATCTCCAAACTTGAAAGAAATTTTCCTATAATATATTGTATTAGAAACTAACCTTGTAAATATGCCAGTTGTGAACCTGAGAATCACGCACTTGACGATGCTTAGATCTGATTTCTCCAAACTTGAAAGAAATTGTCTTATAATTAATAGATATGTCACTGGAGGGCCGTGGTGAGGTCTGACTTGTTTAAAAATTTTGCTAGGTGCCAATGCAATGGTTTTACTCCTTTGAAAATGTAAAAGTCAAGACAGGTTAATCTCTCAATTTCTTTTGACATGTTGCTGCTTCACATGCATCTTTTGCCACTGCATCTCTTGTTCAATCACAAGCAAGGTAATGTAATGTTTTGACTCCCATTCAGCTGCTTAGTCAAAGATGTTGGTTGTGGTTTTGGATAAATTCTTTCATTCTCATACTTGCCATTAGGAAGTATAGGTTGCTTAGTTTCCTCTCTTTTTGGTAAAATTATAATTCCTTGATTTGATGAGGGTGGGGAGTGACTGCCAGGACTGGAAGGCTTGGACAAGGTACGGCTCCTGGTAGCAAGCTTTTAGGATGGTGCAGAGAGCTAGTCCTCGGGTGAGAACACTATCAGTGGTATGGATGACCTTTTAGAAAATGCTTACTTGGGCTGCACTTACACCCAAAGTACACGAGTGTGAGGCTCAGAATAGGATGAGCCAAACTGACCATATCTCGGGTGATTTAGGCCAAGGTCTCAAAATCATCTCTGTTGTTTATGCAGTTCTAGGTTGACATTTCAGTCATTCTTTAGGAAGTTCTCCTTCTATGGATTGGTCATTTTAATTATGTATCGTTTTGTCTATTATAGATTGCTTGTTAGAGCAATGGGGAAGCATTATCTCGTTCTTTTGCTTTGTGGGTGGTAGACTAAGGTTAGTCTTTTTAGGTTAAACTCATTGAGATGTTCTGGTCCAAGTCATGTCACTTTTGAGATGGGGATTTGTAATAGCGTCACTCTCACTTTTAATGGAGACTATCTAAGAGCAATGTGACTCTACTGTGAAGAGATCACTCTGAGTTGCTTTTTATGTTTGATTCTTCTTTTTAGTTTCAATTTAATGCATCTGTTTGCATTATTTACTATGACAATACAAAGGAATCTCCTTTCTATTGTTTTTAGGCTGAGTAGGGGTGATTCAGCAGTGTTGCTCCAGCTCTTCTGAATTAATAAATGGAAGAACATAAATCTAGTTAATGATGCTATAGCCTATTGGTTTATCTGACAATACTTAATTCTTAGGAGCGATACTACGTTCAGGTACTACACTCTTCCTGAAGAAGCTGCCTTCTTCTGTTTCCTTGCATGTCTAATTCTGTGGTATTTGTCTACCTGCTTAAACCCTGACAAAATTGATACCCGGGCTATTTAACTTTGTTCCTTTCATGTAATTTACGTCTTGAAGAAGGCATAATTCTTTCCTTTCATATCTCTACCTGAGCATCAGCTATATGATAAATATTTTGAATTTACATGATATTATTCCATGTCCTATGTTACAACATATCTTAACAAGTGTCTTTCGTGCTATTCTACTTTTTCCTAGACTATATCCGAGCCACGCTTGTTCCAGGCAGAATTTGAATTTGATAGTCCAAGTGCCTTGCCACTCGATGCGTTTCCTTTGGATTGAATACATTAGAATTCTGATCTCTTTGCTGCACTGAGAATAGGTAAAGGAGCTATCACACCAAAAGAACATTTTGGTTCTTATCACAGTTTATCTGGTTGATTCGTTCAGTCAATGTTATTAATGGTTTTATAGATTCAAAAATTGTTGCTTGAAGCACTTTCTTATCCTGACAAAGAAGTTACTCCTTTACATATAAATTTGAGATTGCCACTGTGATAGATTATTGTAGGTTGAATAATGCATGTGAATAGTTCATTTGATAGATCTTGGGCTTGATTCAAATCAAACAGGAACCGCTCTTATTTACGCATTGCATTTGTCCAGTGCTTTCTTACCACTGGCCTGAATTGCGCTGTTATGCCTTTTTATTTCTCTGAGAATAAAACTAACTGTGAAGGCCTTACCCAGTGTTCACAGGTGATGATGGTATAGCAATGATATGCTGAAACTATTTTATTAAGTCTTACAACAGGGTTTGGGGCAAATAAAGTGTTTCTTGGGAAATAACATGTAAATTCCATAATGACAAACGAACTGTGGGGTTGGGTAATAAATTCTTGTATGCCATCATGCTGTATAGTAATCTTGCTGCTGTCATGTGTCGGTGAAAAAGCATCTTCAACCTGTGTTCTAATACAACTGATGTCGATATATGTAGAACCTAAACCTTCAAAATGCAGTAATCTGATTCTGTCAGGGCCAAGAAACACCACTGGGGGCTACTCTCTGTTAGAAAGACTACCATATGCTTTAATTGTTCACCACAAAATGGCTTGTATATGTACGGTTGTTATGATGCCGAGATATATAGAGCCTAAACCTTCAAATGCAGTAATACAATTCTGTCAAGGCTAAGAAACACCACTAGGGCTTCACTATGCTAGAAAGACTGCACTAAATGCTTTAGATGTTTGCAGCGAAAAGGCTTATGTTTGTGGCAGTTGCTTTAGTTGTTGGATAGCATGCTGATCCCTGTTCAAGACTCAATGTATTACATGTCTTCAAGCTAGGGATTTGGATCCTCTCAATATGGAGGATAAATTGCTATTTTCGATTTAACCCCAAGAGAGGCTGCTAGATCATGCGATACAATCTACAATGAAATTCAGTTAAATTTGAGAAGCAGTGAATTATCAAGGTAAAATAAGGATAAATTAATCATCACAATTTTTGGAAATTTGGCATATTTAGGAAAGGCAAATTTTGTTACCAGCAGGATTTACCATTGAAACCCTCTGACTTCGCATGAATTGTTGGGAAACCTCTTATGATATTTTAAAGTTGACGAAACCATCTATTTAGTTGTTATCGAGTGAACTTGATATGAGGAATGCTGTGTGACTAGTAATGGTATAAAAAATACAGAGTGATAAGACATCTACAAGCTGGATGAACTTCGATAGAGGGTGAACAAGTTCAGTAGAACAGCGTGTTCATCAGGACTTGGGGAGAGATGATAAGGTGAACAGCTAGGTAGAGTTTTGATCCCGAATGTACTTAGGAAGACCTATGGATAGCAAATCACAAATCAGTTTTGTGACGCACAGCTAGGATAAATTCATTGGATTGCTAATAAAGGCAACTCTGTAGGAGATACTCATCATGTATTATATTAGGTAGATATGAAGACCTAGACATCTTTGATTACAAAAGATTTGTGGCTAAGGTCAAGGTCTGGAATTCATAACAAGAGATCTGAGATCGAATCTAATCAGTGCTTGCCTATTTTGCTCATGCAGCTAACTTTATTTAGGGAAATCTCACTCTTGCCAGGAAAATTTAATTGCTTGGGCGGCCAGAGTTCCAGCTTTTGTGTCTATCGATTCCAACGGCTATTTCATCTTCTTAAAGATTCTCCAATGGATAATCAAAGGAATATATAAGAAGCTCAAATCAAACTGAAGGAGTCAGCAAAAAATTGAGAAAGCTATACACATCTAATCTTGTCACATGCTTTTCGATTATTGCAACATGATTCTGCTCATTTGTGATTCTGTCTGTTAGCATCTCTTATTGATTGTAATATGTGTTTTGAGAAGTGTACAAGTGTAATAGCAGTGCTTGTTTATTGATAGCGGAATCTATTGATTTTGGGTAGAAACAACTATGTTATAGTACCTTTTGAGATTACTAAAGGATTTCAGCCTTGTTGGTGGTTAGCTTGATATATGCCAAACCAGTATAAAATCTGCTTGCAATATCTTCTTTCTCTTTACTCATTTTGATATTTATCTGATAGAAGCTTTTGTATACAATATTATAAATTGTTCCTGCATCTATCAAAGCTTGACTTGAATTATCCCATGATAATTTAACTCTTTAAATCAACCTATTCACTAGAGCTATTAAACGGGTGGGTCCACTAGAGCTATTAAACAGGGGTCGGGTTTGAGTCGGGTCATGCATTGGATGATTCGGGTTTGGAGTCTGTGTCATTAATGGATCGATCCAAATTGACCCATTAATCTATTTATGACCAATTTATGTCTAATGTAAAATTTTCAACCCATACCCGACCCGACCCATATTAATAAAATATTTTCATATTTAACCAAATTTAGGAAAACTTATTCTTATGTTTTTTTTTTTTAAAATTATATTACTAAAAAACTTCCGAGCAATACAAATCCAATCGATAATTTTTCAAAAAAAAATATTTCTTGTATATATATATATATTTAAAAACTAAAATAGTTTTATACATTTGACAATTTTTATAATTTGTAAATAATTATTTTAAAAATCGAATTTTAATTATTTTTATTTTTAAATATAATTTTTAATTTTTAATTTTAATTTTCTTTCTTTTTTGTTCTTCTTCTTTGGCCGGCCGCCGGCCACGACAACGGCTGGTGGCTGGCCCTGGTGAGCCTCAAGACAATTTTTATAATTTTTTAAATAATTATTTTAAAAATCAATTTTAATTATTTTATTTTTAAATATAATTTTAATTTTAATTTTAATTTCTCGCCTGGCTCGCTGATGTCAGTGAGCTCGCGGCTCGCCAATGCCGGTGAGCTCACGGCTCGCCAGATTCGGCGAGCTCGAGCTTACTCGATGCCAGCAAGCTTGAGTCTCGCTAGATCGGTGAGGCTCGAGCCTCGCCGACGCCGGCGAGCCCTCCGCCTCGCTAGATTCGGCGAGCTCGACACTCACCGGCCTCAGGCAAGCTCGAGCTTGCCCCTCATCGAATGTCGGTGAGGCCTCCGCCTTGCCAGATTCGGTGAGCTCGAGGCTCGCCCCTCATCGAACGTCGGCAAGGCCTCCGCCTTGCTAGATCTTGGGAGCTCGATGCTCACTGGCATGGAGCTCGCCCTCGCCAAATTTGGTGAGCTTAAGGCTCGCCGGCATCGGGCAAGCTCAAGCTTGCCCCTTGCTAGATCTAGCAAGGCTTGAGCGTCGCCCAACGTCGCCGAGTTCGAGTCTCGGCAGATCGGCGAGGCTCGAGCCTCGCCGGTGTTGGCAAGGCCTCCGCCTCGCCCAGATTCGGCGAGCTCGAGGCTCACTTGGTTGGTCACTGGCCATCGCCGTGCTGGCGACCGGAGGAAGAAGAAAGAAAAAAAAATTAGAATTTCGATTTTAATAATTTTTTTTTGTAAAGATAAAAAGAGGAGAGAGAGATGGTCAGCTCTCTTACCCATTTAAAACCCATATATCTTAGTATTGACCCATTAAAACCCATCATAGGTGCTTTATGAAATAATGCTTGACCCATTAATGACCTATTTAACCATAAATGGGTCCATAAATGGGTTGCACAACCCATTTAACACCTCTATAGTATTCACCAAGCTTGCATCGTTTGCCTCAATATGAATGCTCTTGCAATGATCTATTTCGTTTACTCTAACTAAAAAGCTCTAAGCTAATAATACTTATTTTTCTTTTTGTTTTTCTTTGATTTTGCTAGGCTCTGATGTTGCAAGAGCACAACCATTCAGTTCTAAGTTCTAACTTTAATAACTTGTTGAACCAAAATCTATTATCCTAAGGCACTGTTGAGAGTAATCTTTCACTCCCATTTCTTTTCCATCAAGATTTTCTATCCATTTAACATTACTTTGTATGGCTTTTGGCTGCTTGTCAAGTGGCAGGGTTTGTTAATGGGGAAGGAGGTTTGGAGTACACATCTCTAGTGAGTAGTGACTTTGTAATTTGTAGAGAATTCACTACAATGATGTGATTTCTTCTTATTAACAAAGAGCTGCTTATATAAAAGAGTGCTTATGCTCCTTCCTTTTCTATGTTGCTTCCACTTTGTTCTGCTCAATGCCCCGTTTGGTCCTAACATGTTTCCTTTCCAAGCATAGTCGATGGTTGTGGGGATGCATAGTCAGTTAGGGCGCGTTTGGTAACGATTCTATTCCTGGGAACAGATTCTGATTAGAAATGATTTTTTTTTTATTCTATTCTCGGAAATAATTTCTAAGCATTTTAAGTGCCTGCTTGGTAACCATCCCAATAGTGTTTGATTCTGATTTTTTGTTCCTGGGAATAATTTGGCAACAAAATCGCGTTTGGTAAAATTTTTGTTTAGGAACAAATTTCTATTTTTTTGTTACCGAAATTCGATTTGGAACAGAATCAAGAACAAAAAAAGTTGATTATTGTTTCGGAAACAAATCTAAGAATCAAAATAAACTCTTCTTCTTCTTCTTCTTCTTCTTCTTCTTCTTCTTCTTCTTCTTCTTCTTATTCTCTTTTCTTCTTTTTCATCGACTGCCATCTCGTAGGTGTTGTCTGCCACCGCCTGCCTCCGGCAACCGGTCTGGCAAGCTCGCCGTTGGCTAGGCGGGCCTCATCGGGGTTGGGCGAGGCCTGCTTGGCCCTGGCGAGGCTCACCTAGCCTCGCCGGTGGCTAGGCGGTCGTCTCCCAACCTCGGTAAGGGCCCGGCCATCGGTGAGGCTATGCAGCCTCACGACACCCTCGGCCTAGCCGGATGTGGCGAGGTCGAGCCTCGCCGGGGCTGGGCAAGCCTCGCCGGTGGCAGTGAGCCTTGCCCGGCCCTTGGTGGCCAGCAGGCCTCGCCCAACCCCCGAGGCGGCTTGGCCACCCGCCGAGGCGGGCGAGCCTCTCCCAAGCGGCGATGAGGTTTGGCCGACGAGGGCCGGCCTCGGCGAGGGCCGGAGATGCTCTGAGTGAGGTTGCCGGCCCTCATTTGGCTAGTCACCGATCCGGCAACTAGCCACAAGAAGAAGAAAAAGAATAGGAAGAAAAAGAAAAAAAGTAAAGTAAAAAAAAAAAATATTGAAAAATTAAAAGAAATTGATTTAGAACAATTAATGAACACAATACCGAATACGGTACCAAACGTAATTCTATTTTAGAATCAGAAATTTTGAATAGTTACCAAACTACTTAAAATGCTTAGAAATTATTCCTAGGAGTAGAATAAAAAAAATCATTTCAGATCAGAATTTGTTCTCGAGAATAGAATCATACCAAATGTTTGGTAACTGTTCAAAATTTCTGATTATGGAATAAAATTTTGTTTGATACCGTGCCTATTGATTATGTTCTAAATCAATTTCTTTTAATTTTTAAATATATTTTTTTCTTTTTTTTTCCCTCTTTCTCCTATTCTTCTTCTCCTTCTTCTTTTGGCCGACGCACCTCACCGGAGCGTCGCCGACCCTCGTTGGTTTGAGCCTCGCCGGGGTTGGGCGAGGCTCGCCTAGCCATCGGTGGGGCAGGGCGAGGCTCGCCTGGTCACCGGTGAGGCTGAGGGGTTGGGCTTGCCTTCGGTGAACTCGCCGGACTGGTTGCTGGCAACTGGTAGCAACGGACGGCGGTGAGTGGCTGCAGTGGGCGGCGGTTGATGGTGGCGAACAGCAACCGCAAGATGTCGGTCGATGAAGAAAAAGAAAAGAGAAGAAGAAGAGTTGGTTTTGATTATTAGATTTGTTTTTGGAATAAGAATTAACTCTCTCTTTTTTTTGGTTCCAAATCAACTTCTGGGAACAAAAAAAAGAAATTTATTCTTGAAAACAAAAATTTTACTAAATGCGATTCTGTTTCCAAATTGCTCCTAAGAACAAAAAGTCAAAATAAGTTATTATTGAGATGGTTATCAAACATGTACTTACTTGAAAATATTGATTATTATTATTGGGAATTCTCGGGGTTGCTTTTCAGGGACCTAAAAAATGGTAGAATAGACATGGGAGTGAAATTAGATGCAATTATTAGCAGCAAGTTGATTGTAATTGTGTTTGCTGTATTTTATGGCACTTCACCAGTGTTTTATTGGTTCCATTGGTGATGGTTTTATGTAATGGGCTTAAGGCCCGTCTGCCCATGTTGGGCCTAAAAGCCCGGCCCACGAGATTAGGGCCCATGGATGAAAGGGTACGTTGCTATTTTTGGAGGCACGTATATAAAGGGAGGAGAGAGAGGGAGGACACACCTTTTGGCATAAGGTACGTATGTTTTCCTCTCCCTTTCTCCCTCCAAAAAGGAACAGTAAGCAAACGGCGACACTGTCTTCCCTTCAAGGCGTCATCGGATCGAACAAGGGCCAAATTCTCTTCCTCTTATCGGCGTTGGTGTCTAATTTGTGGCTAACAAGGTACGCTCGAATCCGTGGTGTGCTTTACGATCGGTGATACGTGTTATTCCCGGGCTTTGTCTTCTGCATTACTTTAGGGGTTCGATTTAGTGTCGAATCCGGTTTTCGGGGATCCGTTATTCCTAACATTGGTATCAGAGCCCTAGTTCACATTTTCCCGATCTGTTTGATGTTTTTTGATTGAATTTTCGCGAAGAAAATCGGCCGGCACGGATCGGGGTGAGAAATCCCGACACCTGAGCACTGTTCATCGATTTTTTCGAGTTTCCGTAAGTCAAAATCGATTTATGAAGGAACTGGGTGAAAGAGGTCATCGAGGCGAGTCCGGCGACATGTCGTGCGACACCGGGTGACGCCGCACGCGCCCACACGCGCGGCTAGAAGCCGCTTCGCGTCGGCGCGACGAGCCTAGAAGCGACGCGCCTGGAAGCGCTGGCTCGCCCGGCGCTGCGACACACGCGCCGGTCGGCGAACCGGCACGTGCTCGCCGCTGGTCAGCGAACCGGCACGCGCCGATCGGCGGACCGACTCGTGCTGACATCAGCATGACGTCACCCAACGATCAGTAACCACTAGGGTGACGTCATCGATGACGTTAGCACGACGACGGTTGGCCGGGCGGTCACCGGCCAGCGACCCGACCCGACTGTCGTGAGCCAAAGAAGGTAAACACCTCTTGTACATTTGAGAAATTTGCTTATGTGTCAAATTTTGTATTATTGGCTAAATCCAATCCTTTGTGTTGTAGATTCGGAGTACGAATCATGTAGCGAAGGATAGAGGATCATTTGTGGAATTTCGGCAGTACCAACTGGAACTAAGTGGATCTATGTGGGATATAACTCTAGAGATGAAGTTAAAGGGATTGACACCTGCCAATTGAACATGCGTGGTGGACGCAACTTGTTCCTACATAATGATCTATATGCTCCGGAGATTCGTCGAAATTTAAGTGCCTGTTTTTGGTGTTGGTTAAGCTTGGTTTTGGTATAAACTTCCATAATAAATGTGTAGATTTGTGTTTAGATACAAAGTACTATGGTTGTGGTCACTTTCTAGATGGTTTTATTATACTAAATGTTGACTATGATGATGTCAATATATGTTATTCCCTTTGTTTCACGTCTCCTACTTCATATGATAATGATGTGATTATGTGGCATGCTAGACTTGGCCATATTGGCCAACAACGTATAAATAGACTAGCAAAAAAAGGGCTTGTTGGGCAACATTGAAAAAATCGATTTGCCTAGATGTGAGCATTGCCTAGTCGGGAAAACGACAAGGAAACCATTTGGAAAAGATAAAGAGTTGAATTTCCTCTGCATTTAATCCATTATGATGTCTGTGGTTCAATGAATGTGAGAAGAAGGCATAGGGCTGCTTATTTCATCACTTTTATAGATGATTATACTCGATTCAGATGTGTCTATTTGATTTCTCATAAATCTGAAGCATAAGTTGTTTCAAAAGGTTTATGAACTTGGTTGAAAATCAATTAGACAAGAAAATAAAAGTATTGAGATCCGATCGAGGTCGAGAATATTTATCTGATGAGTTCAGAAAATAATGTGATGAAAAGGAATAGAAATACAGTTGTCTATTCCATATACTCCTCAACAAAATGGTGTTGCAAAGAGAAGAAACAGAACCCTACTGGAAATGCTTAGGTCCATGATGGCGCATGCTAACTTACATATCACTTTTTGGAGTGATGCGTTGTTAACTGCTGCCTATATACTTAACTGGGTGCCTTCCAAATCAATTAGTTTCACTTCATATGAGTTATGGACAGGTAGAAAACCGGACTTAAATTTTCTTAAGCCATGGGGTTGTGCTGCCTATACTCATGAGTTATCTCACAAGTTTGGGAAATTTGGTCCTAAAGGCAAGAAGATTATTTTAATGAGATACTCCGAACACTCGAAAGGGTATGTGTTCATAGGTGAGCAGGAAAGTGGGAGTATAACTGAATTTGAATCACGAGATGTCACATCCTTAGATGATGAATTTCCTAAGAAGGGCGAAATATGGGAAGATTACTCCCTATTTGAAACCTTGGATCAAGATAATGATATTAGTGGAGTTCATCCAAGTGGGAGTACTATGAGAAGTGATGAATTCAATTCAACTCATTCTCAATTGCAACCACGTGATGAGGCAACGTTATCATTATCTAATCCTAGTGGGAGCATAATGGGGAAGGATGTGCAAAGTGTACAATCTCCCATACGGCGAACAAGTCGCCAAAGTATTCCCCGTCGACGTTTTGACATTGAAGGGGAAAATTTTATGGTTGCTCCACAAGATGAGGATGAGCTAAGAAATATTAATGAGGCTCTAAATGGCCTAATAAGGAAAAATGGATTTATGCAATGAAAGAGGAAATGGAGTCAATGAAATCAAACCAAGTCTGGGAACTGGTTGATCTTCCAAAAGGACGCAGAGCTATTGGGAACAAGTGGGTTCTCAAAATAAAGCGAAAGGCTGATGGCTCGATAGAAAGGTATAAGGCTCGCCTTGTGGCGAATGGGTATAATCAACAAGAAGGAATTGATTATGAAGAAACATTTTCTCCTGTAGTGAGATTTACCTCAATTCGCATAATTCTGGCAATAGTAGTTAGTATGGATCTTGAGTTATATCAAATGGATGTAAAGACTGATTTCCTTAATGGAGAATTAGAGGAATGAATCTATATGGAACTTGTAATAGTTTAGCTTAGATTAATTCCAGTTAGCCTAGTTTAGAAATTGGTAGCCTAATTAGCGTATGCTTTGTTAAATAAAATTAATTAGACTTAGCCTCACATTTCAATAAATGATTTGAATTGTCTAGTTTATATTTCATCTTAATCAATTGATTAGAATTAAGCTTGCCTAAGCTCAAATAGCAAGGGTTCATGAAGCTTTGTATAATTCTTTACCCAACAAGTTGCGGGTTGTTTTCGGTTCTCGCACCTAGGTAGATGCATTTCAATTACTTGGGTATTTACTTAATGCACCATCATTTCAATATATTGATTGCCAATTTCCTTTTTCTAGAATAAAATAATATTAGGGTCCATTTGTTTTGCAGAAAATATCACGTTTCCAAAAAATATTTTCTAGGAAGTCATTTCCAAGAGAAAAAAACTATATTTTTTGGTATTTGGCTTAAATCTAATATTGAAGTGAATTTTTTTTCATTGTCTATATCTAATTTTATTTTTTGGGAAAAATTACCAAGAAAATTTAATTTTAATTTATATATTTTTTTTAAAATTGAATTTTAATTATTTTTCTTCTAAAAAATGGAATTTTTATTTTTATTTTTTTCCTTTTTCCTTTTTCATTTCCTCCCTCCTTCTTCCTTCTTCTTCCTCCTTCTTCATTCACCATCGCGTGCCTCAATGTGGCCAGCTACCCGGCGACCAACCAAGACGCAATCGCCGGATCCGACAAGCTCGAGGCTTGGCCGATGCAAGCAAGTCGTGTGGAACAACGGATGCTTTGCTCGCTTGGATCAATTGAGCCTCAAGCTTGCCAACCAAATCCAAGCAAGCTCGAGCTTTGCCGAGGCCAGCAAGCTCGCAGCTCGCTCGATCCAAGCGAGTCCGAGCTTCGCCGAGTTCGGCGAGCTCAAGCCTCGCCCTCGCCGAGATCTGGCATTAGGAGAGGCTGGAGTTGGCCTGTGGCCGATCGCTGGCCATGGCAGCCGATCGCCGGCCATTGGTTGACCCCGATGGCTGATCACTGCCATGGCCAACAACCGGCTAACAAAGAAGAAAAGAAAAGGGAAGAAAAAGAAAAATAATTAAAACTAAATTTTAAAAAAGAAAATGAAAACATAAAGATAAAGAAGAAGAGGGAAAACAAAGAAAAAAACAATTCAAATAAAAAAAAAAAAAAGGAGGAGGAGGAGGAGAAAGTGAGGGTTTATAGAGATGTGAGATAAGAGAGATCAAGTGGGGAAAATGTTTTTCACTTTTCAAAAGTGGAAAATATTTTCCCCTAATTTAGAAGACTATTTTCCTTTCATGGAAAATGTTTTCCTCAAGCAATTCATTTTCCATGAAACGAACACCGGAAAATTCGAAAAACTTTTTCCCGCAAGTTATTTTCAATGAAATGAACGGAGCCTTAGAATTTTAATGAACTTCCTACAAAAACATTTGTATAGTAACTTTGTGACTAATAGGATTATAATTGGTAATCAAGAGTAATTTGTCACTTAGATTACACTTTTAAATTAGGTACCTAGAGGGTTCTAAGAAAAACATTAGCGTAAGCAAATACCCATCCCTAGAATTCTTTAGTTGAGTAGAAATTGAGACAACGCTCTTGTGTCTCGATTGGGTTCTAACAAACGCGCAATAATGACTAATAGCAACTCCTAGAAATAATTAAGTGGTTAAGAACATTAAAATAAAATTGCGTGTCATGTGAGATTTGGACTTGGGAGAGCATGCAATCTTAATTGATGTACATTTTGCGGTGTTATCATTTGGTGATAAATTTGAGAACGTCACTTGTATGTACCATTCTGACCGTCTTTTGAGCAAATACCTCTAAACCTATTCGTCGAGAGCAGCCCCTCGAGGGGTAGGTCGCAAGAGTCTCCACTCTCACAGCTTGTACATTTTTGAACCTCAAAAAGTATTCGACTGGCCTGAAGAATTGAGGAGTTGCTTGATTTTTCATTTGGTATTATTTTGTTCTTGCCTTGATTGAGCATGTCTGCAATAGGTAATGGGAATTTCGTTAGAAGGTTTTGCTACTTTTGAGAGGTTTACCATAGAAGTAGATAGCAACAGTCAATAAAAGTTACAACTGCATCCTAATAGTTCGCCTTATGATATGGTCCTGTGATTCTGGATCTGCTTTTTTAGACATAACATAGTGTCTTGAGTTCATTTTGGCGAGTCCATTCACATGGAGAGAACGAGACAGAACCGACAGATGTCAAAGTGGTCCTCTCCTCACATCGGTTGCAAATTTACTCTTTTACCTTGCACCTCTTTTCCAGTTCTGCAGAAAGCACATGGAGTGAAATTTTTCGCGGGAGATTGACCGGGTGCGGGGGCCTTCTTTATTTTGACATTGATTCCTGCAATGAAGATGCCCGATCCATTATAATATTAGCAATCGCTGCAGACCAGACTACTAAAAGAAAACAATGACTTTGTTCATGTGTTTCCTAGTCGAAGTACATACGTACGAATCAACATATAATATTTTAGTGCGACGGATTCCATTACATTATTAAATTTTCCACGCTTGAAAAGGTGGTCATCATGTGAAGTTTGTGGTCTTTAAATAATTTTCTTTGGGTAGTGGCAGTAATTGCTGCTGTTCTTCAGGCGCATCAAGACTGGGCTTGGCTTCTGCTTCCTCATCTCTCTCTCTCTCTCTTCAGAACCAGGATATCCTTCAGGTATGCTTTCGATCTTCCTGTAAAAACTAGATGCAAACAAAATTATTAGCGGAGATTAGGTGGATTGAAGTCATCTACTATCATAGAGGACATGTGAGTTTGAGAATTTTATATGAAAGCGGTAGAAGGGTATGTGCAAATAATGATTGGTTTGGTTACTTGATCTACTTATTACTGACAACAGTGATCGGCATCCAGAAATCGTCACCTTTTCAAATATTACTCAGAACTTGTGCAGATTGATTCTTTTAGGGTTTGGGTTGGCAATCTGAATCTGAGGTTACAATAGGATAAGTCAGCTAGCCGAGATTTTTTCGTTTTATTTTTTTGAATTGGAGCAACGAAACCACGAACTTTGGGCTAAGATAACCAATCTATTGCGGCGAAGCTGGTATTTTCATGCTCTATTCCCGTCAGAGTGAGTGAGAACTCAATGATGGATCCACTGATGGGAGCCTTGTATCCTTCTGATGGGTTCCCATCGGACGATCAGTCAATATCTGCTGTTGTAGATCATTGTTTAGTTTCTAGACCAACTTTTCAAAGCGCACCTGACAGATGTGGAGAGATGCATCATTTGGTTGATGTTGCCCCATTTTCAAATGAATGTCGTGATGCACCGGACACCAAAGAGACTGAATTCTCCGATGCAGTCTTCGAGTACATAAGTCGCATACTCATGGAAGAAGACAAAGAAGAGAAGACATGCACGCTTCAAGATTCTTTGGATCTATTGTCAGCTGAAAAATCCTTTTATGAGGTCCTCGGCAAAAAGTACCCGCCTTCACCTGAGCCAAGTCGCACCAATTGCATCACCTACAATGACAAAGACTCAAATGACAGTCTCTTAGACGGCACTAGATATACTAGCACTATCGGCAGTAGGAAAACCGGATCCTATGCTAATATTGGTCGGGTTGAAAATCCAGGCAATTATGGTACAATGAGTTTTGAAAGAGATATTAGTCCAGCGGCGTTTCAACCTAATCGAGGGGGTAATGCAGAGAGGCTTGACTTGTGTAGTGAGAGCCGAATAGTACGGCAGTTTAGGATGGGGGTCGAGGAATCCAGCAAGTTTCTTCCTAATCAAGCAACTACCGAACTTTTATATCAGGAACCACACGGAAAGATTGACAAAGTGGACCGCCTCGGTGCATTGAAGAGAAAAGAGAGTCTCTATAGGGAGGAAGGAAACATGGAAGAGAGAAGTAGTAAGCAGGCTTTTGTTCATGAAGAATCCGTACTTCGCTCGGATGCTTTCGACGTCATTCTACTTAACAGCCAAGGGGAGGGCCTGGCGCATCTTATGAATCTCCGTGCATCGTTGAAGCACAGAGAGAATGAAATCGCACACAAGATCGAAGAGCCCAAAGGTGGCAGAGGTTGTTAAATATGACTCGAGTTTGAGCGTTTGCTAAAACGCAAAATTTGGTGGACTCATGAAGGAATTACTGAAGAGGAAATAAAGTTGAAAAAAAAAAAAAAAAGGGAATCCGGCCGTGGGTATGAGAAACGAATTTACTCGTGGATTCCGTCTGCATGTGAATGAATGGGTGGGCCCAGAGTCAAAGTGTTGACTCTGGGCACACACACGTTCAGCGAAGCACGGAGCGGAGCGTAGGTGGGCCCAAGCTTGGGCGCACGATTTCCTTCTTTGGCACGTCCTGCACACCCACGTATAAAAGTAAATATTATGCAGATTTTCTTCTGGAGGGCTTCTGAAAAATTGCCGACCAAAACCCTAAGTAGAAGTCACAAAAGGAAGCCGCGAAAGAGGTCTTCTTCTTGGGGTGTTGCTGTTGCACCCGTACGAGAGAAAAAAAAGGAGGAGCCGCATATCTTCAAGCTGAAGCGCGATCAAGAAAAGGAGTTCTTTTTCAGCGTTTGTTTTTGAGCTTGTGTGATAATTTTGTGTCGTGACTTGGGTTTGGGGTTAAATTGGGGCTTAGGAAACACCGAGAGAGTGTTTGAGTGACTTGAGTGTGTAATCTCCTTGTATCGCTCGATCTATAGTGAAATTCGCTACTTGCTCTCCCCGTGGACGTAGGTCTTTACGGCGAACCACGTAAATCGGTGTTTGATTTATTTTTCTTCTTCCGTCTATATTTTGTTCGATCGCTCGCCCCATCGCAACAAGTGGTATCAGAGCCAGGCTTGGCTGAGTTGAAGCGAATCGATGGCGACAGAAGAAGTAAAAGTGAGAATCGACAAATTTGATGGGAAGGATTTTAGTTTGGAAGATGCAGATTGAAGATTATCTTTATCGGATGAAACCGCACTTGCCCTTGTCCGGGAGAAACCAGCGACGATGAAGCAAGCTGATTGGGATTTCTGGATAGACGAGCTATGGGTGTTATTCGGGCGACGTTGGCTCGTAACGTCGCGTTTAACATCCTCTGAAGGAGAAGACCACTGCTGATTTGATGCAAGCCCTGTCGGATATGTATGAGAAGCCCTCTGCGATCAACAAGGTCTGTTTGATGCGACGTCTATTTAACTTGAAGATGAAAGAAGGTGCGTCAGTTGCAGATCATATCAATGAATTCAATGTGATTGTTAGTCAATTGAGTTCGGTTGAGATTGATTTTGAAGATGAGGTATGTGCTTTGATTCTATTATCCTCATTGCCACGATAGTTGGAATACTACCGTTTCTGCTGTTAGTAATTCCTCCGGGTCAACAAGTTTGACGTTTGATGGGGTTCGAGATTTGATTCTAAGCGAGGACATTCGTAGAAGAGAATCGGCGACCCGCATCTCTTGCTCTAGTAGGTGAAAATAGAGGAAGAGCTGTAATACGTGTGGGTAATGGTAGTACTAATATGAACAGACGTAGTCAATCTAGGACTGCTAATGTTGTCTGTTGGAGCTGTGGCAAGAGGGGGCATCTTAGAAGGGATTGCCTTAAGCTGAAGAATGAGAAGGGTAAGGGAATTATGGTTGATTCTACATATAATGTTGCAGCTGTGCGAGATAATGCTGATTATGTCTTGTCATCACCGATTATTCATCGTTTGATGGATGGATTATGGATTCTGGTTGTTCTTTTCATGTCACACCAAATAGAAATTGGTTTATCACTTATCAATGCACGGGTAGTGATAAAGTCCAGTTAGGGAACAACACTAAGTGCAATGTTGTGGGTGTTGGTGATATTAAAATCGAGAATGCATGATGGTATCGTGAGGACATTGACTGGAGTGAGGCATGTTCAGAATTAAAAAGAACTTAATTTCCTTGGGTGCCCTAGATTCAGCTGGTTGCGGTATTCTTCAAAAGGTGGAGTTCGAAGATTGTTCGAGGTGCCCCTGGTGATAATGAAAGGAATCAAGCATGATGGCTCGTATAAACTTCAAGGTGAGACAGGTGATAAATTTATTTCTTTGCCGAGACGTCGGATGCATCTCGTTCGAAAGTCTTTTGACTGCTCAAAGAAGACTTGGGTGTTTGTGCCAAAGCACAAGTTTGATCTTGGTGTCGGGATCTTGCAGTCAAAAGCTTTGATCGAGACGTAGAGGCGGTAAGTTGATCAAGCATGTGCGGACCGATAATAGCATGAAGTTTTGCTCAGAGCTGACAAATAAATTCTGCATGAAAGATAGCATAGTGAAACACCGCACTAGTGCTAGTAAATCACAACAATTTGCAGAATTGATGAGCAGAACATTACTAGAGATGGCCCGTAAAATTATCTCTAGTGCTGGTATGGCTAGGAGATTCTTAGCTAATGTGCTAAGTACAGTAAGCTACTTGGTGAATAGATCCCCATCAACTGCTATTGAATGGCGGACTCCTAAAGAAGTGTGGTCAGGTAACGTTGCTGGTTATTCTATCATTAGAATGTTACGTTGCCCGTATTATTTTCAAGTGAGTGATGGTAAGCTCGATAGGAGGGCAAGGTGCATATTTCATGACTATGCACAAGGTGAGCGAGGCGATCCGTTGTGGTGTCCAGATATAAATTCACCTGTTAACAGCAGAGAAGTTACCCTTGATGAGTCTCAAGTACTTCGGCTAGGAGTGATTATAGGTGTTAATACGGATCCGAACGGTGTTCGGCTTGAGGTGGAGTTGCAACCGAAACTCCCGAGGTAGCGAGTACTGGTACTAGCAAAGTAATCAACACGAGATGGTGCTCGTAGCGAGGTGGAGTTTATAGAGCCAACGGTGGCTGTAACTGCTGAAATTAACAAGGTACGTTTTCGATCTCTTGATAGATATGGATGCAATAATGGTTTTGCTTTATCTGCGGTTAGGGAGGTTGCGTCAGAAAATCCTTGCGGAGCAGTTAAAGGTGCATGTGGAGTTGGTATTCGATGAGATCCTCAAGTTATGGCAAAGTTCAAGCGATGCTTGAACTTGGATAATATCTACGTGGCGGTTGAGCCCATCGGGGCTATGGGAAAGTAGCAAAGCATAATTTGAATTTTTACGAAGCGATTGTAATTTGGCTCAAACATCGAGCCAAGGTGGAGATTGTTAAATATGACTCGAGTTTGAGCGTTTGCTAAAACGCAAAATTTGGTGGACTCGAAGGAATTACTGAAGAGGAAATAAAGTTGAAAAAAAAAAAAAAAAAAAGGAATCCGGCCGTGGGTATGAGAAACGAATTTACTCGTGGATTCAGTCTGCATGTGAATGAATGGGTGGGCCCAGAGTCAAAGTGTTGACTCTGGGCACACACACACGTTCAGCGAAGCACGGAGCGGAGCGTAGGTGGCCCAAGCTTGGGCGCACGATTTCCTTCTTTGGCACGTCCTGCACACCCACGTATAAAAGTAAATATTATGCAGATTTTCTTCTGGAGAGCTTCTGAAAATTGCCGACCAAAACCCTACGTAGAAGTCACAAAAGGAAGCCGCGAAAGAGGTCTTCTTCTTGGGGTGTTGCTGTTGCACCCGTACGAGAGAAAAAAAGGAGGAGCCGCATATCTTCAAGCTGAAGCGCGATCAAGAAAAGGAGTTCTTTTTCAGCGTTTGTTTTTGAGCTTGTGTGATAATTTTGTGTCGTGACTTGGGTTTGGGGTTAAATTGGGGCTACAGGAAACACCGAGAGAGTGTTTGAGTGACTTGAGTGTATAATCTCCTTGTATCGCTCGATCTATAGTGAAATTCGCATCGCTTCTAAAGTGGACGTAGGTCTTTACGACCGAACCACGTAAATCGGTGCCCGATTTATTTTTCTTCTTCCGTCTATATTTTGTTCGATCGCTCGCCCCATCGCAACAGAGGTCGTGGCAAGAAGAAAAGAGGGAAAGTGGAGGTAGTCGATGTGAGGATGCTCCTCATCCAATGTGCACAAGCTGTGGCATCAAATGATCATAGGAGCGCAAATGCTCTGCTGAATGAGATCAGGAAACACGCCTCGCCTTTTGGCAACGGGACCCAGAGACTCGCTCACTACTTCGCTAATGGTCTTGAGGCGCGGTTGGCCGGCACAGGCAGCCAGATATATAGAGGCCTCGCCAATAGGAAAACAACAGCAGCTGATAAGTTGAATGCGTACCACCTGTATCTTGCAGCTTGTCCATTCCAAAGATATTCTACTACCGTCTCAAGGAGGATGGTAATCGATACAGTGGCGGATAAGATGAGGATTCACATCATCGACTTTGGCATTCTTTATGGATTCCGATGGCCCTCTCTGATTCAGCGCCTTTCCCAAAGACCTTGTCCAACTAAGCTCCGGATCACCGGTATAGACCTGCCTCAACCCGGATTCAGGCCCGCACAAAGAATCAAGGAAACGGGTCGGCGCTTGGCAAATTACGCAGAAAGTTTCAACGTGCCGTTTGAGTACAACGCCATTGCGAAGAGGTGGGAGTTCATTGAACTAGAGGAACTCAAGATCGATAGGGACGAGGTGACTATAGTCAACTGCATGTTCAGGTTCGAGAACTTGTTCGATGAGACCATCGCGGAAGAAAGTCCGCGAGACATTGTCCTCAACCTGATAAGAAGAGCCCAGCCGGATCTCTTCATCCACGGTGTTATCAACGGGAACTACAATGCCCCGTTCTTCGTCACTCGGTTTCGGGAGGCTTTGCATCACTTTTCTTCTTTATTCGACATGCTTGACACTATAATACCCTGCGAAAACCAGGAGAGAATGCTGATCGAGAAGGTTACGTTGGAAAGGGAGGCGTTGAATACGATAGCCTGTGAGGGATGGGAGAGAGTGGAGAGACCGGAGTCGTACAAGCAGTGGCAATTACGCAACATGAGGGCCGGGTTTGTGCAGGTGCCCTTAAGCAGGAGGCTAGCGCAGTTCGTATTCAACCAGATGGCTTCGCGCTACCACAAAGATTTCGTCGTAGATGAAGTCGGCAAGTGGCTGTTGATAGGATGGAAGGGACGGTTTCTATACGCCTTTTCTACTTGGAAACCGGCATAGCGAGATCGGTATGTGCGCATGGTTGAAGGAGCAAAAATGAGGCCGTCACTAACAGCGCCTGTCAAAAATCAGACGATGACCGGGGATGTTGGAATCCCTTCATCATTCTCCTCAACATGTTTATACCTGGGTAAAAACCCAGGTATGAGCTTTGCCTATGTTGTGATTGACTTGATTGCACTGACTGAAAGGTTGAATTGATGAAACCGACACCCATCGGTAGTGGCCGGAGGCGACCGGAAGAGGCGGCGACCAAATGGAGCCATGGTGGTTTTAGGCCAATGTCCAAGCCAGCCTTAATTCTTGTAATAGTTTAGCTTAGATTAATATCAGTTAGCCTAATTTAGACATTGGTAGCCTAATTAGCATATGCTTTGTTAAATAAGATCAAATGGACTTAGCCTCACATTCAAACAAACGATTAGAATTGTCTAGCTTAGATTTCACCTTATTCAATTGATTAGAATTAAGCTTGCCTAAGTTCAAATAGCAAGATTACTCATATAGCAAGATTACGAGGGTTCATGTCTCAAGGCTCAATAATAGAGCTTTGTGTAATCTTTACCCACAAGTTGTGGGTTGTTTTCAGTTCTCACACCTAGGTAGATACATTTCAATTACTTGGGTGTTTACTTACTGCACCGTCATTTCAATATATTGATTGCCAATTTCCTTTTCTAGAATAGGATAATATTATATTATAATTTTAAGAGAAAATTTCAAATAAGGACCCAAAATAAATTTATTTTCTCAAATAAGAACCCAAAGTAAACTTTGTGTCATATAAATATCTGAAATAAACCCATTGTTTCAAATAAGAACCCAAAGTGAATTTTATATCAAATAAGGATCCGAAATAATCAAGTTGATCTCTATTGAAAACCTTAGTTCACCAATAGACATTTTCCGGCATTTAAAATAGGGGCAATTTTGTTAGAAATTTGTGATTGGAAAAAAAAGGGAAAATTCTAAATTAATTAAGTTTAGGTTATTAATTTAGATGTTTACGTTTTCTTCTTTCTTCTCCCCTGCTGCTCTTCAACCAAATCACTGTCCAATGATTGTCACGACTCGATTTTCATCACTCCTCGTCTTGCTTGACCGACGGAGAATTTGGGTCCTTATTTGAGACAATGGATCCACTTTAGGTCTAAATTTGATACAAAGTTCATTTCGGATCCTTATTTGAGAAAATTGGTCAACTTCGGGTCCTTATTTGGAATTTTCCCGAATTTTAATGAACTTCCTACAAAAACATTTGTATAGTCACTTTGTGACTAATGGGATTATAAATGGTAATCAAGAGTAATCTCTCGCTTAGATAACACACTGTTAAGTTAGGTACCTAAAGGGTTCTAATGAAAACATTAGCATAAGCAAGTCCCAATCCCTAGAATTCTTTAGTTGAGTAAAAATTGAGACCCCTACATCTCGATTGGTTTATAACCAACCCCCGACGATGGCTAGTAGTGACTCCTAAAAATATTTAAGTGGCATTGACACCTAAATTTTACTATTTTAGTTAGGATTTAATCGTGTACAAAATTATGATTTAGTCACTAAAAAAAAGAAAAAGAAAAAAGAAGTAAAGAGTAAATAAATAACTTTCATTAAAATACATCATGTATGTTTTCATTAAAATCCGTTACGCGTAGACATTAGGAGTATTGACATAACTATCACTAATTATTAAATCTACAATTTAAAAAAAAAAATCGAAAAAAAAAAAGACAAAAAAAGCGAGGCCGGGGTGAGGCTAGGTCGGCCCGGCCTTCTTTCTTTTTCTCTTTATCCATTTCTATTGGCTTGGGCCTAGCCCAGCCTCCTTCATTTTTCCTTTCCTTCATCGGCCCAATCTTCTTCTCTTCTTCCCCTCTCTCTCCCTCACGCTAGCAAAGTACGATCCAGAGGATACGGGATGGCGAGGGAGCAGGGGAGACGGCGGATCGCACAGCATGATCCAAAGGTCGGATTCAGGCCGGCAAGGCAGCTGGAGGTGGCAGGAGCCATGCGCGCTTGCTGGCCGATCTTAAAAGAGAGATCGAGGAGCAATCCAAGGGGGGTTCTGGTTTTTTCTGCAGGTTTTGGCCGAGAGAGAGCAACAAGAACGTGAGCCCAAGAGAGTAATCAGCCGTCGTCCGGTGGTTCTTCCGTCAGCCGCCGGCCGCCGCAATACCCCCACCGAACCAAACCAGGTAGGTTTTCTCCGGTCATGTATGCTCTGTTTTTGTAGGGCATCGGACTGGAGTTCGTGGCCGACCCGTTCGCACGAGCTTTGGTCCCTCCGGCCCCCGTAGGTCTTTATCCAAGTCTTTTTGTGTTTTTGGTTGTTTTCCGAGAATCTCGATCCCATTTCGAGTCCCGGTTAAGTAGGAAATCTAAACATTTAGTAATGCTCGCGGACTGTTTGTATAAATGCCTGAGTGAAGCCCGCATAACTATTTCTGAACCTTTGTTCATTATAGGCGTCCTTCGTTGCTAGATGTGTTCTTTTGTTGTTCTACACGCTTTTTTTTCGTCCATTTTGAGTTTACATTGTCGTGGTTAGGGCTTATGGCCATATGTTGTGATTTGGGCTTATTTTTGTGCAAGTTGTGTCCCGTCTTCCTCCCTGTCCGTATAGGTGAGAGAGTGGGTGTCGGCTTGGCAGTGGCCCGAGTGCAGGTGGTGTCGATGCCGGTGACGAAGGGTAGTGAGGCTCGTTTAAAATGGCGTTGGTTTGGTCGATGAGTTTCGGTGAAAAAGAGTGTAGGAGATAAGGTGGCTTCGGCGTGCAGAGAGAACGCATGAAGAAGAAGAACACCAAAAGAGAAGAGAAAAGTGAAAGGAAAAGAAAAGAAAAAGAAATAAAAAAAGAGAAAAGGGAAGAAAGGACGGCGAATGGGGACGTTACGTGAAGAAGTAGGGGGTGCAATGAATAGGAAAAAATAGGGAAAAGACAAAAAGAGAAAAAGAAAGAAATAAAAACAAAATTTTTTTGTTTTTATCCGATTGGGTCGGGTAGCAAGTCAGATTGGATTTATCCGGTCCAAACCCGCTTCCTCGAATATAATATTTAATAAAATATTTAAAATTTCAAAAAAATTCAAACATTAGAATAAAAATTCAAAAAAATTCGAAAATTCAACAACTTTTAAAGAAAATTAGAAAAAAAAAAGAAAAAAATTCAAAAAATTTCAGAAAATATTGAAAATTCGAGTTTTAAAAAAAATATTAATTAAAAAAAAAGAAAATTAAGGAAAATTCAAAAAATTTCAGAAAATTCCAAAATTCAGAAAACTCTAAACATTTCCGTAGTAATTAGAAAGGCACAAAAAAAAACTCAAAAATATTTTTAAAAACCCAAAATGTTTTGGAAATTTTGAAAATTCAATTTTTCCAAAAAATACAAAAACTTCTAAAATATTAAAAAAAATCTTCAAAAAGTTAAAATTAATCCATTGGTAATCGCTGCAGACCAGACTTCGAAAATAAAACAATAACTTTGTTCATGTGCTTTTCTTTCCAAAGTATGTATGTACGAATCAACACACATAATATTTTAGTGCGACAGATTTTATTACATTTTAAATTTTCCACGCTTGACAGGGTCGTCAGCATGTGAAGAAAATTTATGGTCTTTAAATAATTTTCGGTGGGTAGTGGCAGTAATTGCTGCCGTTCTTCAGGCGCACGAAGACTGGGCTTGGCTTCTGCTGCCTCATATTTCTCTCTTCAGAACCGGGATATCCTTCAGGTATGCTTTCGATCTTCCTGTCAAAACTAGATGCAAACAAAATTATTAGCAGAGATTAGGTGGATTGAAGTCATCTACTATCATAGAGGACATGTGAGTTTGAGAATTTTATGTGAATGCGGTAGAAGGGTATCTGCAGATTATCATTGGTTTGGTTACTTGATCTACTGTCACTGACAACAACGATCGGCATAAAGAAACCGTCACCTTTTCAAACATTACTGGAAAATATCAGAACTTGTGCAGATTGATTCTTTTAGGGTTTGGGTTGGCAATCGGAGTCTGAGGTTACAATAGGATAAGTCAGCTAGCCGAGATTTTTTTTTATTTTTCAGAAGGGAGCAACGAAACCTCGAACTTTGGGCTAAGATAACCAATCTATTGCAGCGAAGCTGGTATTTTCATGCTCTATTACCGTCAGAGTGAGTGAGAAAGCAACGATGGATCCACTGATGGGAGCCTTGTATCCTTCTGATGGGTTCCAATCGGACGATCAGTCAATATCTGCTGTTGTAGATCGTTTAGTTTCTAGACCAACTTTTCAAAGCGCACCCAACAGATGTGGAGACATGCATCATTTGGTTGATGTTGCCCCATTTTCAAATGATTGTCATGATACACTGGATACCAAAGAGACTGAATTCTCTGATGCAGTCTTCGAATACATAAGTCGAATACTCATGGAAGAAGACAGAAGAGAAGACTTGCATGCTTCAAGAGTCTTTGGATCTATTGTCAGCTGAAAAGTCCTTTTATGAGGTCCTCGGCAAAAAGTACCCGCCTTCACCTGAGCCAAGTCGCACCAATTGCATCACCTACAATGACAAAGACTCAAATGACAGTCTCTTAGACGGCACTAGATATACTAGCACTATCGGCAGTAGGAAAACCGGATACTATGCCAATGTTGGTCGGGTTGAAAATCCAGGCAATTATGGTACAATGAGTTTTGAAAGAGATATTAGTCCAGCGGCGTTTCAACCTAATCAAGGGGGTAATGCAGAGAGGCTTGACTTGTGTAGTGAGAGCCGAATAGTACGGCAGTTTAGGATGGGGGTTGAGGAATCCAGCAAGTTTCTTCCTAATCAAGCAACTACCGAACTTTTATATCAGGAACCACACGGAAAGATTGACAAAGTGGACGGCCTCGGTGCATTGAAGAGAAAAGAGAGTCTCTATAGGGAGGAAGGAAACATTGAAGAGAGAAGTAGTAAGCAGGCTTTTGTTCATGAAGAATCCGTACTTCGCTCGGATGCTTTTGACGTCATTCTACTTAACATCCAAGGGGAGGGCGTGGCGCATCTTATGAATCTCCGTGCATCGTTGAAGCACAGAGTGAATGAAATCGCACATAAGATCGAAGAGCCCAAAGGTGGCAGAGGTCACGGCAAGAAGAAAAGAGAGAAAGTGGAGGTAGTCGATGTGAGGACGCTCCTCATCCAATGTGCACAAGCTGTGGCATCAAATGATCATAGGAGCGCAAATGCTCTGCTGAATGAGATCAGGAAACACGCCTCGCCTTTAGGCAATGGGACCCAGAGACTCGCTCACTACTTTGCTAATGGTCTTGAGGCGCGGTTGGCTGGCACAGGCAGCCAGATATATAGAGGCCTCGTCGATAGGAAAACAACAGCAGCTGATAGATATGCTGAATGCTTACCACCTGTATATTGCAGCTTGTCCATTCCAAAGATATTCTAATATCGTCTCAAGCAGGATGGTAATTGATACTGTTGAATTGTTGATCCAATTTCTAGGAACTTCATGAAAGATTTGAGCTAGAAAAGTCAAGAAAAATCCTTTAGAAAATCTAGCTTAGATGGCAAAAGAAAAGTGTCAAATGTAGAAATCTCCATTTTTTGCTTTTCCATTATAATTCATATCACTTATATAAATATGTTTTACTTCTTTCATGAACAATGAATACTTTCTACTGAACGTGCTATGAATGGGGTAAGGAACTGGCCTAATGGGAATCAAGGGGTGGGCCAGTAATTAGGAATAGGGAAGTTGTTGGGGCTAATGTGAAGAATAGATAAACAACAATGTAGAATTTCCTAGAAGAAGCCTAAGTGGACAACATTCCACATAAATCTAGAATGTTGTATTTAGTCTCTATAAATAAGAAAGAGGGGGGAGCGTAGCAAACCAACAAATGTAAGCAAGCTCCTTCCCTTTCCTTTGTACTATAATCAACAATAAAAAAGTTCTTTCTTGTTCCCTTGTACTCTCTTCTAACACTCCCTGTTCCGCAAACACCAAGTGGTGTCAAAGCCACGTCTTTGGATGAAGTTTTGGGCGTTTGTTCTCACCATCCTTAACTAAAAGGCCAGAGCCCAAGCGAGAGTCAAAGCCAGAATCAAAGCTGGAGCCAAAGCCAGAGCCAGAGCCTACGAGAGCCAGAGCCAGAGCCCGAGCTAACAACTACAACTAAGAACATTTTGATGGCCCAAGACTTATGGGACATCATGGAGAAAGGTTGCGGGACTCCGCATGAAGATGCAAGTGTTTCAAAGGATCAACTACAAAAGGATGCAAGGGCATTATACTTTATCCAGCAAGCACTCTCAGAAACCATATTTCCAAGAATAATTGGAGCAAGGACTGCAAAAGGGGCTTGGGAAATACTACAAGAAGAGTTTCAAGTATCGGAAAAGCTACGCACTATTCGGCTTCAAACTCTGAGAAGAGATTTTGAGAATTCTAAAATGAAAAATTATGAAACCGTACAAGAATATTGTGGAAAATTAAAGGAACTAGTTAATCAAATGAGAGCCTATGGAGATGGGATAACTAATCAAAGGGTTGTTGAGAAAATATTGGTATTACTTACCAAAAAATACAACTCCATAATTACAACTATAGAAGGAACTAAGGACTTGACGACCCTATCAATGAGTGAATTAGTTGGCTCTCTAGAAGCACATGAGAAAAGATTAATGGCACAAGATGAAGATTCAGTTGAAAATGCCTTTCAGTCTAAAGTAAATATACGATCTCATCAATCTAAAAATGGTGGAAGGAGCTCATGGAAAGATAAAAAAGGAGGAGAAACTAACCTTTACCAAAAAATAAAAAGGAGGAGAAACTATACAAAAGAAAAATTATCCACCTTGTGGTATTTGCAAGAAAACAAATCATTTGGAGAATGATTGTTGGTTTAAAAATTAAAAAACAATATCGATTTTGTAAAAGATATGGCCACGTCGAAAAAGATTGTCGCTCAAAAACAAATAATCGAGCAAACTATGTAGAAAAAAAGAAAGTGAAGAGAATACATTCTACGCAGGCCAAGTGGCAAATGATAATAAAAATGAAACATGGTGCATTGATAGTGGGTGTAGGAATTACATGACGGGGATGAATCTATATTTACTGATATTGATAAGTCGGTGAAATCCCAAGTAAAGTTGAGCAATGGTGCATTAGTAGATGTCAAAGGAAAAGGCACCATTACCGTAGAAACAAATAAAGGCCCAAAATATATACATAATGTATATCTAGTCCCTCATCTTGCACAAAATCTCTTGAGTGTGGGCCAAATGGTACAAAGTGGGTATTCTCTATATTTTAATAGAGATGTCTGCATTATCTATGATAAATACAAAAATGTCATTGCCTCTGTTAAGATGAAAAATAACAATTTTCCTATTCGATGGAAATATGTCAAAGATATGGTCATGAAAGCTCAACTTGATAATTCATGACTATGGCATCAAAGATTTGGCCACTTCAACTTTACTGGGCTAAAAATTCTCCATCAGAAAAATATGATGAGAGATTTTCTAGCTATTACAGAAATTTCAGATGTTTGTGAAAGCTGTCTTCTTGGAAAACAACAGAGACAATCATTCCTATCTAGAGGTGCATGGAGAGCTAAGAAGCCATTGGAACTTGTCCACACGGACGTGTGTGGTCCGATGAGGACACCTACACCTAGTCAAAAAAAATATTTCATCATATTCATTAACGATTACACAAGAATGACGTGGGTATACTTTCTTCGAGAAAGATTAGAGGTTTTCTCTATCTTCAGAAAATTCAAGAGCCACGTCAAGAATCAAAGTGGCCAAAGAATCAAAGTCCTAAGGAGGGATAGAGGCACAAAATAAAATTCAAAGGAGTTTAATAAATTATGTGAAGATGAAGGAGTCCATCATCAACTGACTGTTGGCTATGCTTCAGAGCAAAATGGAGTAGCAAAAAGGAAGAATAGAACCGTTATGGAGATGGCGAGGTCCATGCTAAAGGAGAAAGTCATTCCCAACACTTTTTGGGCAGAAGCAATTTATACTACAATATACCTGTTAAACAGGTGTCCAACTAAAGCAGTCCAAAATAAAACACCAGTCAAAGCATGGAGTGGACAGAAGCCTTCAGCAAAGCATCTCAAGGTATTTGGATGCATATGATACATCCACATCCCTGCTCAAAAAAGGAGTAAGCTAGATGAAAAGACATAAAAGGGAATATTCCTTGGCTACAGTGACCAATCAAAAGGCTATTAGATTTACAATCTAAGAACCAATAAGCTTATGATTAGTCGAGACGTCGAGTTCGACGAGAATGCTGCCTGGAATTGGGAGGACGAAAAGATCGAGAAGAAGTACATCACCTTTGCCAAACATACCACCTGCTCAAGAGGAGTCAACATCACAAGAAGAAGAAGTACCGGATTCCACCACTCATGACATAACTCCACCAAGCTCTCCAAGAGTGACGCAAGAAGATTATACTCCAAAGTCTCCAATACTAAGGGTAAAAGCCCTTAGAAGAATTTACGACACATGCAACTTTGCTATTTTGGAACCAGAAAACTACGAACAAGCATTCAAAGATGAAGTCTGGATAAAAGCCATGGAGGAAGAGATCAAGATGATTGAGAAAAATGAAACTTGGGAGCTTGTCGATCGACCCGAAGACGAAGAGATCATTGGCGTCAAGTGGGTTTACAAGACGAAGCTCAATGTGAATGGATCAATCCAAAAGCATAAAGCATGGTTTGTGGCAAAAGGATACTTGCAACAACCAGGTATCGACTATACCGAAACTTTTGCCCCCGTTGCTCGTCTCGATACTATTCGAGCACTCATAGCCCTAGCAGCACAAAAAGAATGGAAGATCTATCAACTAGATGTGAAGTCAGCATTTTTAAATGGATATCTTCAAGAAGAAATATACATAGAACAACCGCAAGGCTTTATCCTCGAAGGCCAAGAAGAAAAAGTTCTCAAACTCAAGAAAGCCTTGTATGGGTTAAAGCAAGCACCAAGAGCGTGGTATAGTAGAATCGATGAGTACTTCATTAAGCAAGGATTCAGGAGGAGTATGAGTGAGCCGACACTCTACATCAAGACCCAAGGTAAGTCCGACACTCTCATTGTCTCTCTATATGTAGATGATCTCATATATATAGAAAACAATGAGACAATGATCCAAGAATTCAAAAAAGAAATTATGAAGACATTTGAGATGACGGACTTGGGCTTGATGCACTACTTCCTTGGCATCGAGATTGACCAAAACGAAGGAGTGTTTATCTCGCAGAAGAAATATACTGAGAACCTCTTGAATAAAATTCAAGATGAACTATTGCAAAGCAATTTCAACTCCACTCATGACAAATGAGAAACTATTGAAAGATGGAGCAGAAAAAGCTAATGCCTCCCTCTACATAAGTCTTATTGGCAGTCTGCTATATCTCACTACTACACAACCGGATATTATGTATGCAACAAGTCTACTATCACGATTCATGCAAAGTCCAAGTCAAATTCACTTTGAAGCTGTCAAGAGAATTCTTAGATATTTACGAGGAATTATAGATTATGGCATTCGGTATCGCCCAAGTGCAGATGCCAAGCTCATTGGCTACACTAATAGCAATTGGGCAGGTTCAGCTTATGATAGGGGAAGTACTACTGGCTATGCCTTTACACTGGGCTCCGGAATATTCTCATGGGCATCTAAAAAACAAGACTCAATGGCACAGTTTACTGCAGAAGCTGAATATATCGCAGCTGCTACGACCGCCAATTAATCAATATGGCTTCGAAGAATTCTAGAAGACATTGGAGAAGCACAGATGGAATCGACTCCGATACTTTGCGACAATAAGTCCGCAATCGCTATATCAAAGAATCCAATATTCCATGGAAGAACCAAACATATCAACATCAAATATCACTTCATACGAGAGGTGCAAAATAACAAAGAGATCGAGCTGAAATATTGCAAAACTGAGGATCAAATAGCGGACATATTCACTAAAGCATTATCACAAGCCAAGTTCGAGACATTGTGGAAGATGCTTGGAGTAACATAAAATTGGATCAAGGAGGAGTGTTGAATTGTTGATCCAATTTCTAGAAACTTCATGAAAGATTTGAGTTAGAAAAGTCAAGAAAAATTCTTAAGAAAATCTAGTTAGGCGGCAAAAGAAAAGTGTCAGAAATCTCTATAAGAAGAATGGATAAACAACAATCTAGAATTTCTTAGAAGAAGCCTAAGTGGACAACATTCCACATAAATTTAGAATGTTGTATTTAGTCCCTATAAATAAGAAAGGGGGGAGCATAGCAAATCAACAAATGTAAGCAAGCTCCATCCATTCCTTTTGTACTATAATCAATAATAAAAAAGTTCTTTCTTGTTCCCTTTACTCTCTTCTAACACTCTCTTGCATACACAATTAACACACGCTTTCGCAAACACCAACAGATACAGTGGCGGATAAGATGAGAATTCACATCATCGATTCAGCATTCTTTATGGATTCCGATGGCCCACTCTGATTCAGCGCCTTTCCCAGAGACCTTGTCCACCGAAGCTCCGGATCACCGGTATAGACCTGCCTCAACCCGGATTCAGGCCCGCACAAAGAATCAAGGAAACGGGTCAGCGCTTGGCAAATTACGCTGAAAGTTTCAACGTGCCGTTTGAGTACAACGCCATTGCGAAGAGGTGGGAGTTCATAGAACTAGAGGAACTCAAGATCGATAGGGACGAAGTGACTATAGTCAACTGCATGTTCAGGTTCGAGAACTTGTTCGACGAGACCATCGCGGAAGAAAGTCCGCGAGACATTGTCCTCAACCTGATAAGAAGAGCCCAGCCGGATCTCTTCATTAACGGTGTTATCAACGGGAACTACAATGCCTCATTCTTTGTCACTCGGTTTCGGGAGGCTTTGCATCACTTTCCTTCTTTATTCGACATGCTTGACACTATAATACCCTGCGAAAACCAGGAGAGGATGCTGATCGAGAAGGTTACGTTGGAAAGGGAGGCGTTGAATACGATAGCCTGTGAGGGATGGGAGAGAGTGGAGAGACCGGAGTCGTACAAGCAGTGGCAATTACGCAACATGAGGGCCGGGTTTGTGCAGGTGCCCTTAAGCAGGAGGCTAGCGCAGTTCGTATTCAACAAGATCGCTTCGCGCTACCACAAAGATTTCGTCGTAGATGAAGTCGGCAAGTGGCTGTTGATAGGATGGAAGGGACGGTTTCTATACGCCTTTTCTACTTGGAAACCGGCATAGAGAATCGGTATGTGCGCATGGTTGAAGGAGTAAAAATGAGGCCGTCACTAACAGCACCTGTCAAAAATCATAAGATGACCGGGGATGTCGGAATCCCCTCATCATTCTCCTCAACATGTTTATACTTGGGTTTTTACCCAGGTATGAGCTTTGCCAATGTTGTGATTGGCTTGATTGCATTGTCTGAATGGTTGAATTGATGAAACCGACACCCATCGGTAGTGACTGGAGGCGACCAGAAGAGGCGGCGACCAAATGGAGCCAAGGTGGTTTTAGGCCAATGTCCGAGCCAGCCCTAACGCTTGTAATATTTTAGCTGGATTAATTCCAGTTAGCCTAGTTTAGACGTCGGTAGCCTAATTAGCATATGCTTTGTTAAATAAAATCAATTGGACTTAGCCTCACATTCAAATAAAAGATTAGAATTGTCTAGCTTAGATTTCACCTTATTCAATTGATTAGGATTAAGCTTGCCTAAGTTCAAATAGCAAGATTATAAGGGTTCATGTCTTGAGGCTCAATAATAGAGCTTTGTATAACTCTTTACCCAACAAGTTGTGGGTTGTTTGCAGTTCTCGCACCTAGGTGGATGCATTTCAATTACTTGGGTGTTTACTTACCGTACCTTCATTTCAATATATCGATTGCCAATTTCCCTTTCTAGAATAGGATAATATTATATTAGAATTTTAATGAACTTCCTACAAAAACATTTGTACAGTCACTATGTGACTAATGGGATTATAAATTGTAATCAAGAGTAATTTGTCGCTTAGATTACACACTGTTAAGTTAGGTACCTAAAGGGTTCTAATGGAAACATTAGCATGAGCAAGTCCCCATCACTAGAATTCTTTAGTTGAGTAAAAATTGAGACCCCTACATCTCAATTGGGTTCTAACCGACCCCCAATGATAACTAGTAGCAACTCCTAAAAATATTTTAAGTGGTTAAAGAACTTTAAAATGAATCTCACTTCATGTGAGGTATAGCCTTGGGAGAGCACACGCTCTTAATATTGTTGTATCATTTTGCCGTGTTATCATTTGGTCAGCCATTTGAGACCGTCACTTGTATGTACCATTCTGACCATCTTGTGAGCAAATACCTCTAAACCTATTTGCCGAGAGTGGCCCCTCAAGGGGTAGGTCGCAAGAGTCTCCGCTCTCACAACTTGTACATATTTCGACCTCAAAAAACCTTCGACTGGCCTAAATAATTGTGGAGTTGCTTGATTTTTCATTTGGTATATTGTGTTCTTACCTTGATTGAGCATGACTGCAATAGGTAATGGGAATTTTGTTAGAAGATTTTGCTATTTTTGAGAGATTTACCATAGATGTAGATAGCAAGAGTTAATAAAAGTTACAACGGGGTCCTAAATATTGCACCTTATGTTATGGTCCTGTGATTCTGGATCAACTTTTTTAGACATAACATATTGTCTTTGAGTTCATTTTGGCAGGTCCATTCACATGGAGAGAACGAGAAATAAACGACAGATTTTGAAGCGATCCTTTCCTCCCATCTGGTGCAAAATCAGTCTTTACCTTGCTCCTCTTTTCCAGTTCTGCAGCCAATGAAAGAGCGTATGGAGTGAAATATATTTGGAGATTGACCGGGTGGGGGGAACTTTTTTATTTTGAAATTGATACCCGCAATGAGGATGCCCTATCCATTATAATATTAGTAATCGCTGCAGACCAGACTTCGAAAATAAAACAATAACTTTGTTCATGTGCTTTTCTTTCCAAAGTATGTATGTACGAATCAACACACATAATATTTTAGTGCGACAGATTTTATTACATTTTAAATTTCCCACGCTTGACAGGGTGGTAAGCATGTGAAGAAAATTTATGGTCTTTAAATAACTTTCGGTGGGTAGTGGCAGTAATTGCTGCCGTTCTTCAGGCGCACGAAGACTGGGCTTGGCTTCTGCTGCCTCATATTTCTCTCTTCAGAACCGGGATATCCTTCAGGTATGCTTTCGATCTTCCTGTCAAAACTAGATGCAAACAAAATTATTAGCAGAGATTAGGTGGATTGAAGTCATCTACTATCATAGAGGACATGTGAGTTTGAAAATCTTTGTGGATACGGTAGAAGGGGATCTGCAGATTATGATCGGTTTGGTTACTTGACCTACTGTCACTGACAACAACGATCGGCATAAAGAAACCGTCGCCTTTTCAAACATTACTGGAAAATACCAGAACTTCTGTGGATTGATTCTTTTAGGGTTTGGGTTGGCAATCGGAGTCTGAGGTTACAATAGGATAGTCATCTAGCCGAGAATTTTTTTTTCTTTTTCCAGATGGGAGCAACGAAACCATCAACTTTGGGCTAAGATAACCGGTCTATTGCAGCGAAGCTGGTATTTTCTTGCTCTATTACCGTCGGAGTGAGTGAGAACACAATGATGGATCCACTGATGGGAGCCTTGTGTTCTTCTAGTGGGTTCCAATCGGACGATCAGTCAATATCTACTGTTGCAGATCGTTGTTTAGTTTCTAGACCAACTTTTCAAAGTGCACCCAACAGATGTGGAGAGATGCATTATTTGGTTATGTTGTAACTTTGTTTGTAAAACAAACTAAGTGTATTTTTCCTTGTCCTATATAGGAAAAGTGGAAGAAAGTGGGCCAATTAATAAGTTTGCGGTTTCTTTAGCGTACCTAAAGAAATGATTGGGTGTGGGGTAGATCTCACCATACCCGCGTGCGGGTGCGCACTTAGCACAAATGCGTGTGGTTTAATTAGCATTGACCACTTTGCTATTTTATTTTTTATTTTTTACGGTTATCTTATTAACTTAAATCAATTCAATAGCAACCTTTCTTGGAAGGTTGCATTTTTCATGTTTTCAATTTCTTCCAAATAGACGCTTTTGTTCATCTAGGTAATTTTTGAAAGGATACATTTGTTCACTTTGCAATTTTTCACAAAAAGTTGCCTACATTTTTAAGTATATATACATGTCAGTTTTCCATAAGAGTGTGCAATCATTTTTATGTTTTCGAGTCTTCTTTCTAAAAAACTACAGCTATTTTTTCAATTGTTTCCTATAAATATACTTGAGAAATATTAGAATTACTATCTAGTACTTTGTTGTATCTTGGAGGATATTTGCCGATGACCATTAGCATGGCAAATAAATTTTAAAAGAAAATAATATCACGCCTCAAAGTCCGACTTGATTACTCTAAATATCCGACTTTATTGTTCTATCAAATTCGAAGCCATATTTTCCCAACAGGTTAATCTTGCCCCATTTTCAAATGATTATCGTGATACACTGGATACTGAAGAGGCCAAATTCTCCAATGCAGTCTTCGAATACATAAGTCGCGTACTCATGGAAGAAGACATAGAAGAGAAGACATGCATGCTTCAAGATTCTTCGGATCCATTGTCAGCTGAAAAATCCTTTTATGAGTTCCTCGGCAAAAAGTACCCGCCTTCACCTGAGCCAAGTCGCACCAATTGCATCACCTACAATGACAAACGCTCGAATGATAGTCTCTTAGACAGCACTAGATATACTAGCACTATCGGCAGTAGGAAAACTGGATACTATGCCAATATTGGTCGGGTTCAAAATCCAAGCAATTATGTTGCAATGAGTTTTGAAAAGGATATTCGTCCAGCAGGATTTCAACCTAATCGAGGAGGTAATGCACAGAGGCTTGACTTGTGGGATGAGAGCCAATTCGTTCGGCAGTTTAGGATGGGGATCGAGGAATCCAGCAAGTTTCTTCCTAATCAAGCACCTACCGAACTTCTACCTCTGAAATCGAATAGAAAGATTGACAAAAGGGACCGCCTTGGTGCATCGGAGAGAAAAGAGAGTCTCCATAGGGAAGAAGGAAACACGGAAGAGAGAAGTAGCAAGCAGGCTTTTGTTCATGAAGAATCCGTACTTCGCTCGGATGCTTTCGACGTCGTTCTACTTAGTGGCCAAGGGGAGGGCCTGGCGCGTCTTATGAATCTCCGTGCATCGTTGAAGAACGGAGTGAACGAAATTGAACACAAGATCCAAGAGCCCAAATCGGGCAGAGGTCGCGGCAAGAAGAGAAGAGGGAAAGTGGAGGTAGTCGATGTGAGGACGCTCCTCATCCAATGCGCACAAGCCGTAGCATCAAATGATCATAGAAGCGCGAATGCTCTGTTAAATGAGATCAGGAAACACGCCTCACCTTTTGGCAATGGGACCCAGAGACTCGCTCACTACTTCGCTAATGGTCTTGAGGCGCGGTTGGCCGGTACAGGCAGCCAGATTTATAGAGGCCTCATCAATAGGAAAACAACAGCAGCTGATATGCTGAATTCGTACCAACTGTACCTTGCAGCTTGTCCATTCCAAAGATATTCTGACGCGGTCCCGATCTTTTCGATATTAGATACAGTAGCAGATAAGATGAAGATTCATGTCATCGATTTCGGCATTCTTTATGGATTCCGATGGCCCGCTCTGATTCAGCGCCTTTCCCAGAGACCTTGTCCACCGAAGCTCCGGATCACCGGTATAGACTTCCCTCAACCGGGATTCAGGCCCGCAGAAAGAGTCAAGGAAACGGGTCAGCGCTTGGCAAATTACGCTGAAAGTTTCAACGTGCCGTTTGAGTACAACGCCATTGCGAAGAGGTGGGAGTTCATTGAACTAGAGGAACTCAAGATCGATAGGGACGAAGTGACTATAGTCAACTGCATGTTCAGATTCAAGAACTTGTTCGATGAGACCATCGCGGAAGAAAGTTCACGGGACATTGTCCTTAACCTGATTAGAAGAGCCCAGCCGGATCTCTTCATCCACGGTGTTATCAACGGGACCCATAATGCCCCGTTCTTCCTCACTCGGTTTCGGGAGGCTTTGCATCACTTCTCTTCTCTATTCGACATGCTAGACACTATAGTACCCGGCGAAAACCAGGAGAGGATGCTGATCGAGAAGGATATGTTGGGGAGGGAGGCGTTGAATACGATAGCCTGTGAGGGATGGGAGAGAGTGGAGAGACCGGAGTCGTACAAGCAGTGGCAATTACGCAACATGAGGGCTGGGTTTGTGCAGGTGCCCTTAAGCAGGAGGGTAGCGCGGTTCGTGATCAACAATATCGCTTTGCGCTACCACAAAGATTTCGTCGTAGACGAAGTCGGCAAGTGGCTGTTGCTAGGATGGAAAGGACGGTTTCTATACGCCTTTTCTACTTGGAAACTGGCATAGCGAGATTGATATGTGCACATTGTTGAAGGAGCAAAACTGAGGTCGTTGCTAACAGCAGCTGTAAATCAGAAGATGACCCGTGATGTCGGAATCCCCTCATGATTCTCCTCAACATGTTTATACCTGGGCTTTACCAGATGAGTGAATGGTTTTTATTTGGAATTCCCCTTGTTTAACACATTGTGTCGCTACCATCTAATCTCCGTGCCCTTTTGAGTGGCGATTCATTCACGTCTCATTTTTTTGGCATGGAACAAGCATTGTTTTGATCGTGTAATACCATATGAATCTTACTAAAGGATGATTGAATCCAGCACCTGAACAGTTCCTGACATATCAGCTGTTCACATAGGTACATATCTATGCGTAGGGTAAACATAGCTGAAATTCCAAATATCTTATATTCTATATACATTTTTGACAAAAACAAACGCTATTCCAAAGTAGACGGTTCAGGTTCAAAAAGGAAATTACTTTCACAAACCCACTGGCCACATATAGGGCCACATTTTGTGACTTAGATTTAATAGGCCATATTCGTAGTGGATAACTCTTTTTCTAAATTGGGTTGAGAAAAAATTGAACTCAAAAAAATAGGTCATAAATGATTTGTTTTTGGTCAAAATAAACCAATATTTTAACTCTGTTTTTCTAGAGCCCATGTCAGTCGCCCACTATGAATACGCACTACCTAACCCAAGTAACTTGCAGCTTGGTTCCAGTTCCATATCTAGACGATCAAATCCAAGTTCTTGTCGCTCACGTTGTGGCACAGCAGACCTTTTGCTTGTGATGGTTTTAATTGGTGATGGGCTTAAGGCCCGTCCGCCCATGCTAGGCCCAAAAGGCCCGGCCCACAGGAATAGGGCCCGTGGATGGGGGAAGGTATAAAAGGGAGGAGAGAGAGAGAGATGACAACAGTTGGAAATTCAACGTACGTCTTCTCTCCAACGTTCTCTCCCCCCTAAAACAAAAACAGTAAGCAAACGGCGACACTGTCTTCCCTTCAAGGCTTCATCGGATTGAACAAGGCCAGATTTTCTTCCTCTTATCGGCGTCGGTGTCTAATCTATGGCTAACAAGGTACGCTCGACTCCGTGGTGTGCTTTACAATCGGTGATACGTGTTTTCCCGGGCTTCATCTTCCGCATTAATTTAGGGGTTCGATTTAGTGTCGAATCCGTTTTTCGGGGATCCGTTATTCCCAACATTGGTATTAGAGCCCTAGTTCACGTTTTTCCCGACTTTTTTGACGTTTTTTGATTGAATTTTCGCGAAGAAAATCGGCCGGCACGGATCGGGGCGAGAAATCCCAACACTCGAGCACTGTTCATCGATTTTTTCAAGTTTCCGTAAGTCAAAATCGAATTCTAATGGCATAGGAAGAAAGGCGACGTCGAGGCGAGTCCGGCGACATGTCGTGCGCCGCCGGGAGATGCTGCACGCGCCCACATGCGCCGCCAGAAGCCGCTGCGCGTGGGAGCGACGCGCCCGAAGCGCTGGCATCGGCCAGCACGTGCGTCCCACGCGCCGATGCCGAACCGGCACGTGCGCGACGCCGGCGGCAAACCGGCACGCGCCGGGCGGCGGACCGACGCGTGATGACGTCAGCATGACGTCATCCAACGGTCGGTAACCGCTGGGATGACGTCATCGCGACGTCGGCGCGACGACGTTTCGCCGGGCGGTCACCGGTCCGGCGCGACCCACGGCGACCCGACCCGACCCGAACCGCGGACGCCGGCACGCGCGCGGCACATGCCGGATGACGTCTGCTTGACGTTAGCCCGCACACACGCGCGGCACGTGCCATCCGTTCGCCTGAACCGGCCGACCAGTCTGTCCGGTCCGACCGGGCCAACCGGTCCGTCCGGTCCGACGACCTGACCGTTGACCGTTGACCGATGACCGTTGACCCGTTGACCGTTGATTTTGACCGTTGACCCGAAAAAAAAAAAAAAATTTTGTTTCTTTTTCAATTATGTCTGTGTGGGTTAGAGGTAATCCATTTTTTATTCTGCATTTGTTGCATGAATCATGGAAAATTATGTATTTTCCATTTTGTAAAAGTGATCCATTTCAGTTCTGCATTTGTTGCAGGAACTATGATGCGTTATGCAAGGATACCTGCAATCCCGAGAACGGACGAATGAAGAGCTAGACTGAAAAGGCTGATGAAAGAGTTAGCTAATTATCGGTGGCTTGATGGTGATTTAGTATCACACATGGTCAAGGTCAATCGATGATACAGAAATCATCTCGGAATGGTTATCTTATGCCGGACTTTGAGAAGGTGCCGGCTTTGATGAACACTCTTCCACCTGAATGGCAAGCAGTGTTAGATCGGCTATGGGAGGTCAACGTGGTCCCGGGTTATAGGAGGCTGGTGGAAGCTTTTGTAAGAGAGTACTATAGGATTGAGTTGGCCAAAACTTCAACCCTTAGATTGAGCGCCACATGGCGTAGAGTAAATGCACCTTGGTGGCGACATGAGAGCTCTCTAAAAGTTTTTCCATGGTTGGCAAATGTGCTTTCAGTTTTCTCAAATGTTTTGACTGATAGATTAGAAAGGACATTCCCTATTTATTTTTTATATTAGTTTGAGATGTTATTGAGTGTGAATATATTTTTTCTATGTTGATATTTTCTTCTGTGTATATTACTTAGTGTAAGAGATTGTTGTATTGTGTTGAAAGCATTATTGTTTTATTGGATATCAATTATCTGTTGCTTTCTGTTATTGCTGATTGCTGTAGGTAATTAGCTGTGGGTAGTTTAGAAGTTTTTGTAGCTTCATAGAATTGATTTTGCATATGGCAATCATATTAATGATAGTTTTAAGTCAGGATTTTTGGAGGATGATTGGAAACGTAGTGACCTTTTGATTCTAAATCCTTACTTGAAATTATTCATTAATATGATGGGTCTGTGCAAAAAGGGATGCATAAATGATAGGCATTAATTATTCGTGCATATAAGTCTGATGTGTTCAGATTGATGGTTTCAGCAATTAAGAACGTAATTGCTGATATGAACGGCAACAATTGTGAAATATTGAATATGAAGATTCAATATGTGCTGGAAAAGCAAGAAGCACTAGAAGCTTTTGACCATGTTATGGAAGATCTTGAGGATGCTGTGCGCCACCTTGAGCTGGTAGAGGACCGTTTGATGGCATGTGAGCCGAAAATAGATATTTGCAATGCTGGTTTTAGCTCAGAAAAGGCTTTGAGCTCTAAGCGCAAACGTATTGATTCGTTCAATATGTGGGAATGTAAAGGATCAAGTCCTTATTGCAAGAGATCAAGAGTTAACCAACACAAGAGAGGAAAACGTCTTCAAGTGAAGAAAATGTCAAGGGTGAGGTGTTACAATTGTGACAAGAAGGGTCACTATGCTCGCGACTGTCGTGAGCCAAAGAAGGTATACACCTCTTGTACATTTGAGAACTTTGATAATGTGTCAAGTTCTGAATTATTGGCTGAATCTAATCATTTGTGGACTATAGATTCAGGAAAGACAGACCATGTAGCGAAGGATAGAGAATCCTTCGTGGAATTCCGACAATACCAATTGGAACTAAGTGGATCTATGTGGGATATAACTCCAGAGATGAAGTTAAAGGGATTGGCACCTGCCAATTGAACATGCGTCATGGACGCACCTTGTTCCTACATGATGTTCTATATGCTCCAGAGATTCGTCGAAATTTAAGTGTCTGTTTTGGTGTTGGTTAAGCTTGGTTTTAGTATGAACTTCCGTAATAGCGGTGTAGATTTGTATTTGGATACAAACTACTATGATTGTGATCATTTTCTAGATGGTTTTATTGTACTAAATGTTGACTGTGGTGATGTCAATATATGTTATTCCCTTTGTTTCACGTCTCCTACTTCATATGATAATGATGTGATTATGTGGCATGCTAGACTTGGCCATATTGGCCAACATCTTATAAATAGACTAGCCAAAAAGGGCTTGTTGGGCAACATTGAAAAAGTCGATCTGTCCAGATGTGAGCATTGCCTAGTAGGGAAAACGACAAGGAAACCATTTGGAAAAGGTAAAAGAGCTGAATTTCCTCTACATTTAATCCATTCTGACGTCTGTGGTTCAATGAATGTGAGAGGAAGGCATGGGGCTGTTTACTTCATCACTTTTATAGATGATTATACTCGATTCGGATATGTCTATTTGATTTCTCATAAATCTGAAGCATTATGTTGTTTCAAAAGGTTTATGAACTTGGAAAAAAATCAATTAGACAAGAAAATAAAAGTATTGAGATCCGATCGAGGTCGAGAATATTTATCTGATGAGTTCAGAAAATAATGTGATGAAAAGGGAATAGAAAGACAGTTGTCTATTCCATATACTCCTCAACAAAATGGTGTTGCAGAGAGAAGAAACAGAACCCTAATGGAAATGGTTAGGTCCATGATGGCGCATGCTAACTTACATATCACTTTTTGGAGTGATGCGTTGTTAACTGCTGCCCATATACTTAACCGGGTGCCTTCCAAATCAGTTACTTCCACTCCATATGAGTTATGGACAGATAGAAAACCGGACTTAAGTTTTCTTAAGCCATAGGGTTGTACTTGATATTGCTAGTATAAACACCTAGAGGGGGGGTGAATAGGCGCACAAACAATTTGTCTCAAATACAGAAGCAATTTTTAACAAATTGAAATACGATCGAGGTAGAGAGAGTAAGGAAGAGAAAATTGAACACAAGATTTATAGTGGTTCGGCTTATTCCAAGCCTACGTCCACTCTTCCGCACCGATTGAGCCCCACCGGCTGGATTTCACTATGATCAAAAGAGAAGTTACAGCACAGCTTTGCCTTGATTCCACAAAGTGTAGATGTTTTACCACACCTCCTCAAGGTCTCTCACAAATATAGACTCTCTTTTGTATACAAGTATTCGCTCAAAGGATTTATCTAAACAAATAGGAGTTTCGAGACTTTGGAATTCTTCTATCGCGCACACCTCGAACAACTAAGAACGTCTTCCTTATATACTCCTTTATGCCATCATACCCGTTGGCACTTACCAAAGGAATTCCTCCAATCTACCCATTGGACGGAATCAATTAGGAAGATTGTTCGAGCTATTAAAGGAACGTGTTGATAGCCCATCAATCCGTTCGCCCATACAATCGGGATCTCGGTTTCCATAAGTAGAACCTTCCAATAATATTTAGACAATCATCGAATCTTCATTCATTGAATCAATCTTGATCAATCAAAGGATTCTTATACGTCTTCTCCAACCACGAGATCTTCTCCGGATGATAAGGTTAAATCCCTGAACAAAACATCCAGCTTCGGATAACCTTTCTTCAATGGATTAGAGATGTCAATGAGGATAGACTTTGAGTCTTGAGTCCGGCTGTCCGGAAGTCTTCAGACTTTAACTAACGAGTCCGCGGACCTTCAAACTAGATCGATGGAAACGTTTTGTCAACTTCAAAACACTTTCACCGAGATTTCTCCAACAATCTCCCCCTTTTTGATGGTGACAAAACCTTCCCGCAGATTTGGATAACTTTGACCTGCAAAACATTTCTCAAACACATATGCATATCTTATAGAAATAAATGGCTAATAGAATAACACTAGAATTTGCAACCACAGAAAATAGGTTAGTCTAGTATATGATTAAGCCATTCATAAGATATCAATATTGATTAATAGAAGCAGTCAAGTCAAGTCCAAGTCTAGGCAGTTCTTATCCAGACACAAAACAAAGTCAAACAGGTTCAAACCATAAACCTCAAAAACAATCCAACAAAAAGTTTAATGAATGAAAAGATTTTGAATCAAATCTTGCATCTCTCCCCCTTTTTGTCATCATTAAAAAGGATGAGATGAAGTTAAGATTGCTTGGGAACGCGGACAAGCTGGATATCTTCCATAGATCGAACGATGCCTTCCGGCCTTTTAAAGTCTTCCTTCATTTGTACAACCTCCTAACTCTTGGCATTGGCCTGATTCGAATAGAGAGGGCTTGCATCTTATCATTCAATGAACAGGAAGAAGCTTGACTTTCATTCTTCAAGCTTTGAACTTCGCATCCCAAGGCATAAATCTTACCTTTCATCTCCAAGAGAATATCCATGATTCTGCGAAAATCTGCTCCATTATCAGTCTGAGTACTTGCTTCGGCTCGATCTAATGGAGTAAAAGCAGACGATGGTGGATCAGCATAATCTCACAGGTTTGGCGATGAAGCTTCATGACCTTCCTCTGGAAATTGAGATGCATAAACATCTTCTCGGTATGCAGGTGAGCGACTGACTCCTTCACTTGCATCGGGATATGAAGACGTCACTCCTTTCTCCTGATCTCCCCCTGTTTCCATGCCTACAAGTGGAGAAGAGATTTCCTCAGGTTCTCCTTCTTCTCTTCTTTCTTCTTTAGGTCTTTCTTCCTCTGCTTCTTGCTCTGCTTCTCTTTCTTCTTCTTCCTTCTCCTCTGCTTCTTTCATCTTCTGTTCCGATTCTTTCTGTGGAACAGGACGACTTAAATTCTTCAAAGCCATTGCAGAGATGGTGATGTCTTCGTCATCATCTTCATCCTCAACGAGGAGAGCTCTTCTTCTCTTTGATGGAGTAGCCATGGGCTCCTTCCCTTTTCTCTTAGCAGCGAAGAGAATTGATGAGATTTGGCAGAGTCTTCTCCTTGAATTTCTCCAATTCCTTGCTCGGTTCCTTCGATGCATTTTGGTCACCATTTTCAGTCCTACCACCATATGATCGCATGATCGAACACAAAAAGATTTGCGGAGGCTGAATATTCAGATGTCCGAATAACTTCGTAACAAGCCTTGGGTAAGGGAGTTGACCTCTGTCCTTCATCTTTGCTCTATACATGTGAAACATAACAAAGTATGAGGGAGAGAAAACTTCTTTCCACGAGAGGATGGCATACATCAACTTTGCCTCGAGCTTGAAACATCGGTTTTGGAAGTTGATTTCGGCCGAAGGCAATTAATCACAATCTTGTGAAGCAAGATGTTGAATGCATTCATCCGTGAGTAGGTGATCTTCTCATCCGTTCTCCCGTCTTTCACCGGTTCAAGTGTGGCCCGAGCAATGGAAACTTTGATTAGTTGATATCCGCTCTCTCAACTTCTAACACATCCGCAAAGCATATTCATATCCACAACCTAGTCTTGTTCTTTAACGCTGAAGGAGAATCTATTCGCATCTAAAAAGCTAAGATTTGAATAGAAATATGCAGTCAATTCAGCATAAGCCTCAGTTGAGTTAGAACAGAACTTTTCAAGTTGAAGATAACTGAACTTTTCCCTCAAGTTCACTTTCACAGCATCCAGAAAATCAAAGTCCACACTCCTAGGTTTATTACCCCACGCTTCAGCAATTTCGAGTACGAGATCATTTTGTTCCTTTGATCGAACAAATCTCCCCTTTTTCCTTGAATTTCAGCCGCAATACCCATTTTCGGTTGAAATAGACTGAACAGATTATCATCGTCATTCCCATCTACTGATTCGGTCCCCGATCCACGAGGATCACTTGGGATATTCGTAAGGGTTTCCTCACCACCCCTTTACAAGCAATTCCCAAACTTTCCATTTTTCGCGAGAAAGATATATTCGTTCCTATATCCTTTGTCTCTAAGAAACTCATCAACATAGTTCAAAGGAGTACGAATTCCTTTTAAGGCACGATATAGCTTGTAAATAAAAGCGGGCTTTTGAACTCTTACGGGTGCATCCTCGATGATTTCTTCTTGATGCGATGAACAACGCCTTGAGGACTAGATGGAGGAGACGCGACGCTGCCGAGAATGTTGTGGGCTCGGTTGTCGATCTAGAGTAACTTCATCTTGCAAGATCGAAGTGCGTAGGCCCCTCACTCATTCTCTGTGGTCCCCTGCTTGTGATTCTTGAGGACTTTCGCGAAGATGACATCTTTCTCAGTGTTTGGAAGATTCCTTGCTTGACTTTCCCAGAAAAGATGACAACTTTTTGAAGATTGAGCGAAGAAGACAATCGGGAATGGAGGATCGATGCTTTCTAGGGTTTTTGAGATAAAAGTGAATAGAAAAGTGAAGAGAAATCGACAGTGCTCGTTCGGTTAAAAAGAAGGGTAAACGAACCGTCACAAAGGAAATAAAAATATGCCTTTTCAAAATAACTGTCTTTATCCGCAAAAATAGCTATTTCAAAAATAACTTCCCTTTTGAAAATGAATCGATGCAATTTTTTACGTTAATTAAATATAGCAACAATTTAAACAAGTCTGATGATCGTACCTTTTCAAGATAAGATTGGAGAGAGAAAGACTTACAGTCTAAAGGTCGAACCAAGACTGTAGATAAAGTCTTGTAAGCCTGAGTCTGAAAGTCTTTAGACTTTGATATCCTCATACCTCAAAATGTTGAGTCTGGTCCGTATAGACTCAAATTGATTTTTCTCCAAAGGCTTTGTGAGTATATCAGCCAGTTGATTCTTTGAGTCAACAAATTGAATTGAAACATCTCCATTTTGAACATGATCTCTAATAAAGTGATGTCGAATCTCTATATGCTTTGCTCTTGAGTGGAGAATTAGATTTTTGGTGAGGTTGATAGCGCTGGTGTTGTCGCAATTAATCTCCGTGCATGAGTCTTCAATTTCAAAATCTCTTAGCTGTTGTTTTATCCATAGAATTTGCGAACAGCAGCTTCCAAGAGCTACATACTCTGCTTCTTTTGTTGAAAGAGACACAGTGCTTTGTTTCCTTGAAAACCAAGACACATTTCGCTTCCAAGCAACCGGCAAGTTCTGAAGTGCTCTTTCTATCAACTCGCAACCGCCAGATCTGCGTCCGAATATCCCGGAAGTTTAAAGTCTCCCTTCTTAGGATACCAAAGACCGATGCTTGATGATGAAGCGATGTATTTAATTATGCGTTTTCAAAGACGAGATGAGATTCTCTAGGATCGATTGAAACCTAGCACAGATGCAAACACTCAACAAAATATCAGGTCTAGAGGCGGTTAGATAAAGAAGTGATCCAATAATGCTCTGTACAACTTTTGATCAACTTTCTTCCCTTCTTCATCTTTGTCTATCTTTAAAGAACTTGACATTGGTATGTCGGTCTTTTTGCACTTTTCCTATCCAAACCTTTTGACAAGATCATTAACATATTTTTCTTGATAAATAAAAGTTCCTTCCTTCAATTGTTTTACTTGAAGACCAAGAAAGAATGTTAACTCTCCCATCATACTCATTTCAAACTCATCATGCATAGACTTTGAAAATTTCTTGCCTGAGACTTTCATTAGAGAATCCAAAAATAATATCATCCACATATATTTGAACAAGTAAGAAACTTTTGTTTTCCTTCTTGATAAATAAAGTCGTATCTACTTTACCTTTGACAAAACCATTTTGTATTAGGAACTTACTTAACCTGTCGTACCAAGCCCGAGGTGCTTTCTTTAAACCATACAAAGCCTTTTTCGTCCAAGCGAGTCCGGCTTCTTTGGGTCTTCAAACCCTGGTGGTTGTTCCACATAAACTTCCTCATGGATAAATCCATTTAGGAAGGCGCTTTTGACGTCCATTTGGAATAACCTGAAATTCTTATAACAAGCAAACGCAAGTAATAGTCGAATAGCTTCTAACCTTGCTCTTTGGAGCGTAAGTCTCATCATAGTCTATTCCTTCTTCTTGCGTATATCCTTTGGCCACGAATCTTGCTTTGTTTCATACGACTTTTCCTTTCTCATTCATCTTGTTTCGAACACCCATTTAGCTCCAATAACAGTTTTACCTTTTGGTTTGGATGTCAATTCCCGGACATCATTAATGCTGAACTGTTCGAGCTCTTCTTGCATAGCTTCAATCCAGCTTTCATCGACAAAGCTTCTTCTATGCTCTTTGGTTCAATTTCAGAAACGAGTGCCACAGCACTAGACTCTTCTCGCCTTTTGGATCTGGTGCGAATTCCTTCATTAATTTCGCCAATTATAAGATCTTTGGGATGACTGGACTTATGCTTCCAGTTACTTGTTGATTTGTCTGGTTGATGATCTCTTTCTTTATTTGGATCTTCACTAACAACCTGATGCTGGTTTTCCAGTCTAAGATGCTTCTTGAGTTGTAGACTTTGGAGGGTCTAGAGCGGAGTTCGAGACTCTTCTTGATGAGTCGACTTGATTCATCTTGCGTTGAGTCTTGAAATTTGACATTCATTGACTCCTCTATAGACTGACTCTTCTTGTTATAGACTCGTAAGCTTTGCTTGAAGTAGAATATCCAAGGAAGATACCTTCATCGATCTTTCTTCAAACTTACCAACTCGATCTGCTTTCCCGAGAATACATGGAGTGCATGAATCAGTCTTTTGGTATGGCAATTTGGGTAGTCCTCGAACAAGCTGCTTTGATGAGATTTTGGCTAATTGCTTCATGTTGACATGACCAAGCTTTTTGTGCCATAAGCTTGTTTCGTCTTGAATTGAGATAAGGCATTGCGATTCATTTGGTTTCACATCCAGAAGATAGATATTTCCATGTCTTCGACCCATGAAAGATCGAGTAGAGTCTTTACCGATTCCGAACATGTTCCTTCTTGAAAGAAGATCTTGAAACCAGTATCACACAATTGACTAATGCTGAGAAGATTGTAATTGAGTCCTTCCACTAAGGAAACATTACTTATTGTGAGAGTTCCAATTTTCACGGTTGTTCCAAATCCCACAATACTTCCTTTCTTTGTTTCCTCCAAATGAAACTTTTTCACCATTTACTTGAGCAAGCTTTATAAAGCAATTTGAGTCTCTGTCATGTCTCTTGAGCATCCGTTGTCAAGATACCACTTTACCTGTTTCTTGACGGAGACCTGCATTTAAAATAAAGTCTCAAGCTTTCTTTAGTACCCAAATTTTCTTGGGTCCTTTGGTGTTAGTAAGATAAACAGTATTAGCCCAAACTTTCTTAACAGGTTTCCATACCATAGGACACTCTTTTTCAAAGTGATCCGGACTATTGCACTTAGAACATCTGAGAGCATTTCTACCTACAGGTTTTACAAAAACTTTCTTGAAGTGATTTTTGTAAACCTCACTTGAAAGCCTTTTCTTAATTCTTTCTTTTACTTTAGGAAAATCAATCAAGGGAATTGTTTCTTCTGTCATACCAAGACCAGACTTATTGAAGTAAGGTCTTTGTGCTAAAAGAATTTTCTCAAGTTTTTCAGACCCTATAGAAAATTTCTTTGATATATTTGATAAGTCTATTTTTAAAAAGCATTTTCTTTTAAAAGATTTTCTTCATTTTCTTTAAGATTGGAAACGGACAAGTCTAGACTTTTAACTCTTTCGCTAAAACATTTCCTTTTTGTTTTAGAGCTGAGTTTTCTTTTTCAGTTTGGAAATTCTTTTGAGAGAAGTCTTAAGACTAAAACATAGTTCATCAATATATTTAGAAACTTTGACAGGAATTTTAAAATTACTTGCCTCAAATTCACCGTCTGAGTCTGATCCTGAGTCTGATCCAGAGTCTAAGTCCGATTGTGCCATCGACATAGATTGGCATATTCATTATCACTTTCTTCACACTCAGTATCACTCTAAGTTTCATCTTTGAGAGCTTTTCGAAATTTTTCAGCTTTTCCTTTCTTCTTCTTCGAAGAGGACGGTTGGGTACGATGTGTCCCTTTTTCTTGCATTCAAAGCGAGACTACATCTTTATTTGGTTCCTCATCATCAACAGACTTGGTCTGCTATCTTTGAAAGCTTTGTTTCTTTGAGTTGAACCTTCTTCATTTTCTATTTAGTTTTCTGAATCTTCTTATCATGAGAGCAAGCTCCTCATCGTCCATATCATCTTCAAAATCTGTATCATCAAAATCATCATTTGATTTTAATGCAATGGATTTCTTACCTTTTGGATCTTCATCTTCATTGATCCTTTCCACTTCATAGGACTGAAGAGTTCCAATCGGCTCGTCAACGAGATAGTGGCATAATTCTCTGCGTCTCTCTTATCGAAGTCTTTATGTGATTCCAATCCTGGAGAGTCCACGCAGTAGCTTGTTTACCTTCATGGGATCAGAAGTTGGTTGACCTTGATTTTCAAGACCATTTACAATATCTGTAAAACGACTAAACATGTCAAATATAGTTTCTCCTGGTTTCATTCTAAAGGCTTCGTATTGACCAAGAAGAATGTTGATTCTTGTTTCCTTCACTCGATCTGTTCCTTCATAGGTGATATGCAATCTGTCCCAAACTTCTTTTGCTGTACCACAAGAAGATATTCTATTATACTCAGTTGGTGATAAAGCACAATATAAGGAGTAAATTGCTTTTGCATCGAGTGTTTGTCTCTTGGTTATTTCTTCCTGAGACATTCCGCTAGTTTCTTCAGTTTCTTTTCCTCTTTCAGAGACTAATGCAGTGGTAGGAGTAATTCCTTTTTCTACAACATCCCATTCTAGAGGATCCTTTGATCGTAGGAAAGCTTTCATCTTATTCTTCCAGATGTTGTAATCCTTTCCATCAAAGTAGGGTGGTCTGGTATTGCTTTGTCCTTCCATCAACCCTGGTGCTAGCATACTAGCCATGGATCTTTTACTATGAAGTAAAACACTTCAAATAAAGTAAGTACACAGGCTCTGATACCAATTAATATTGCTAGTATAAACACCTAGAGGGGGGGTGAATAGGCGCACAAATAATTTGTCTCAAATACAGAAGCAATTCTTAACAAATTGAAATACGATCGAGGTAGAGAGAGTAAGGAAGAGAAAATTGAACACAGGATTTATAGTGGTTCGGCTTATTCCAAGCCTATGTCCACTCTTCCGCACCGATGAGCCCCACCGGCTGGATTTCACTATGATCAAAAAGAAGTTACAGCACGGCTTTGCCTTGATTCCACAGTGTAGATGTTTTACCACACCTCCTCAAGGTCTCTCACAAATATAGACTCTCTTTTGTATACAAGTATTCGCTCAAAGGATTTATCTAAACAAATAGGAGCTTCGGACTTTGGAATTCTTCTATCGCGCACACCTCGAACAACTAAGAACGTCTTCCTTATATACTCCTTTATGCCATCATACCCGTTGGCACTTACCAAAGGAATTCCTCCAATCTACCCGTTGGACGGAATCAATTAGGAAGATTGTTCGAGCTATTAAAGGAACGTGTTGATAGCCCATCAATCCTGTTCGCCCATACAATCAGGATCTCGGTTTCCATAAGTAGAACCTTCCAATAATATTTAGACAATCATCGAATCTTCAGTCATTGAATCAATCTTGATCAATCAAAGGATTCTTATACGTCTTCTCCAACCACGAGATCTTCTCCGGATGATAAGGTTAAATCTGAACAAAACATCCAGTTACGGATAACCTTTCTTCAACGGATTAGAGACTGTCAATGAGGATAGACTTTGAGTCTTGAGTCGGCTGTCCGGAAGTCTTGAGACTTTAACTAACGAGTCTGCAGACCTTCAGACTAGACTGATGGAAACGTTTTGTCAACTTCAAAACACTTTCACTGAGATTTCTCCAACAGTACTGCCTATACTCATAAGTCCTCTCACAAGTTTGGGAAATTGGGTCCTAAAGGCAAGAAAAGTATTTTAATGAGATACTCCGAACACTCGAAAGGGTATGTGTTCATAGGTGAGCAGGAAAGTGGGAGTATAACTGAATTTGAATCACGGGATGTCACATTCTTAGTGGATGAATTTCCTAAGAAGGGCGAAATAGGGGAAGATTGCCCCTATATGAAACCTTGGATCAAGATAATGATATTAGTGGAGTTCGTCCAAGTGGGAGTAATATGAGAAGTATTGAATTGAATTCAACTCATTCTCAATTACAACCACATGATGAGACAACGTCATTATCTAATCCGAGTGGGAGCATAATGGGGAATGATGTGCTAAGTGTACATTCTCCCATATAGCGAACAAGTCGCCAAAGTATTCCCCGTCGACGTTTTGACATTGAAGGGGAAACTTTTATGGTTGCTCCACAAGATAAGGATGAGCCAAGAAATATTAATGAGGCTTTGAATTGCCCTAGTAAGGAAAAATGGATTAATGCAATGGAAGGGGAAATGGAGTCAATGAAATCAAACCAAGTCTGGGAACTGGTTGATCTTCCAAAAGGACGCAGAGCTATTGGGAATACGTGGGTTCTCAAAATAAAGCGAAAGGCTGATGGCTCGATAGAAATGCATAAGGCTCGCCTTGTGGCAAGGGGGTATAATCAACAGGAAGGAATTGATGATGAAGATACGTTTTCTCCTGTAGTGAGATTTACCTCGATTCGCATTATTCTGGCAATAGTGGCTAGTCTGGATCTTAAGTTACATCAAATGGATGTAAAGACTGCTTTCCTCAATGGAGAATTAGAGGAAGGAACATATATGGAACAACCTGCTGGTTTCATAGTGAAAGGCCAAGAAGAAAAGGTTGTCGACTTTTGAGGTCGATATATGGCCTTAAGCAATCGTCAAGACAATGGTATATACGATTTCATAATGTCATAATGGCATATGCTTTTACAATGATAGATGAGGATCGTTATGTATATATCAAAAAATCCAAGGATCAATTTGTGATCATATCATTATATGTTGATGATATACTAATTGTCGGAAGCAATATGGAACTTGTTAATACTGTCAAAAGTTGGTTGTCTTCCAATTTTGAATTGAAGGATATGGGATTGTAAACCCATTGACACTCCTATTGCAAAAGGTGAAGGATTGAGCCATAGACTGTGTCAAGGACTCCACAAGAGAAGGAACAAATGAAACATGTTCCTTATGCTAGTGTTGTTGGGAGCTTGATGTACGCTATGATGTGTACAAGACCTGACATATGTTATGCAGTTGGAATGGTGAGTAGATACCAATCCAATCCAGGTCAAGCACGTTGGAAAACCGTTAAATGAATACTAAGGTATCTAAAGGGGACTGCTGATTGTACGTTGAGTTATTAAGGAAAGGATCTGCGACTCCAAGGCTATTCTGATGTTGATTGGAGAGGAGATTTAGATGAAAGAAAATCTTTCTCTGGATTTGTTTTCTTACCGAATAATGGCACCATATGTTGGAGCAGTAAGAAACAAAAGTGTATAGCCTTGTCCACGATGGAAACTGAGTTCATGGCATAATCAGCAGTAGTATAAAAGGTGTTTGGCTTAAGAGAATTTTTGGGTCATTTAGGTGTTATTAGAAGTGCTGCAGATTCATTGTTGGTTAACTGTGATAGCCAAGCAGCAAAAGCGTACACCAAAGATCCAAAATATCATGGCAAGACCAAACCTATAGATACCAAGTATAACTTATTGTCAAGGATATAATTGCACGAAAAGATGTGAACTTAGAGTACATACTACGCATAGAATGGTAGCAGATCCTATGAAAAAGCCAATACCTAGAGATGTGTTTTGTGGCCATATAAAATCTCTAGGATTGCGTAGAGTCTGATGTACTGGATTAAAATTTCCTTGAAGTGTTCACATTTGATGAATTTGTGTTTTTCATCATTAATGCCTATGAATCTTTGTTTGATCTTTATGCATCTTAATGCTCAGTGCATTACTTTAAGTTAAGAGAAGTATGTCGGACAGATATAAGATTAGCCCACTCACACGGGTAATCGCCTCTATTTACTATGTGATAAATAGAGATGAGACTGTTTTTAAGCTTATTATCTATGTGATAATCGAGAGCTCAAGCTTAAAATGCAAATGTCGCCTTAACTGAGTGTTAAGATGAGGACATAATACTTACTATGTCCGAAAGTAAAATACCCCACATATTTTACTTTATCTGTCTAAGATGCCAGATGTGAGTTCTGATGAATTTTGTAAAAGAGTAGATACGTGAACTCAAGTTAGACATTGGGTATGTCTGAACTATCATCTGTACGATATTGAAAGGTGTAGACATACGCTCCATGGGAAAGGAGTTAATACCGTAATACGTATTTCATACTACGTATGCATGAGACGACCAATAAGAGTGGCAAAAAGTTTGATCTCAACTTTTATGACGTGTGAGACTCTTGAGGAAAAGAGTTCCTCAATTTTTAGTCCCCTCATGACTTTTACTTATTCTCAAGGTTTCTATTTAGTGTTTGTTATATTAGGATGTTGCCAATGGTCATGAGTTGATTCGATCTAATGGGACATTTCTAGAAAAGCAAGCTGAACTGGAATTGAAAGTTTGAAGGAAAGAGAAAGATCGATTTTGGAGAATCACATTGTAGTTTTGTATTCACCGGTTAACCAATTATGACTGTCTTTGGGATAATCATAATTGTGAATACAATATATATATATATATATATATATATATATATATATCATTGTTTGAAAGAGATCAAGAGAGATATAAATGTGATCAATCGATCTAGGGTACTGCATACTAAATCTACTCGGAGTGTGACGCCCATTATGAGCTGCTATATATTCCTAACAAATGTATAACAACGAGCTCTCAAAGTATGCTGGTCGCACGGATTATTCACCGGTATGAATGTTGGAGAGAGGTAAAGAGAATCTTGTTCAGCCCACCATGTGCGAGTGGGAGATGATGGTTTTAATTGGTGATGGGCTTAAGGCCCGTCCGCCCATGCTGAGCCCAAAAGGCCCGGCCCACGGGAATAGGGCCGTGGATGGGGGAAGGTATAAAAGGGAGGAGAGAGAGAGAGATGACAACAGTTGGAAATTCAACGTACGTCTTCTCTCCAACGTTCTCTCCCCCCTAAAACAAAAACAGTAAGCAAACGGCGACATTGTCTTCCCTTCAAGGCTTCATCGGATTGAATAGGGCCAGATTTTCTTCCTCTTATCGGCGTCGGTGTCTAATCTGTGGCTAACAAGGTACGCTCGACTCCGTGGTGTGCTTTACGATCGGTGATACGTGTTTTCCCGGGCTTCGTCTTCCGCATTGATTTAGGGGTTCGATTTAGTGTCGAATCTGTTTTTCGGGGATCCGTTATTCCCAACAGCTTGCAATCCGTGCTCATCTGTTTCCGGCATCGCTGGCTTTGCGCCCTGCGGCGAGTAATGTTGTTTTTTAGCGTTCTGGTTTCTATCATAATCTATATGCTCCTCAACCGCTCCTTTACAGTTGGAATTTTGTGGCCTCGAGGGGGGCACAAGTCCTGAATTAATTAGGTTGATACCATGAGTATATCTGGACAAACTCTGAATAGAGAGCACCATGTGTCATGTATGTGCTTCTGTGATCTCTTTGTTCGTTCGTGGATTATTCACTGTCTGTCGTCTTCGCATCATCTCTGATTAAGCCAAAATGGGGTCCAGTGTTTTTTAGTATCAATCTATTTGATCGCAATCTCGTCTTCTGCAAAATCGTAACCATTCTTTGCTGCAATTACACAGAAGTGTCAATGCGTATGGTTTCTGTTAATTTTATGGAATCCATGGTTTGGGTTTGTACTTGTTTGAGGCCTTGCATCATTACAGGAATGGGTGTTAATTATAAAGTTTATAGTCTCTGTCTCTTGCTGATTTTGTCCGTCCCTCTTGATTCATGTGAATTGTGTAATGTTGTCCTGTAGCTGTGACGATGTTCTGGTTGTCGTGTTGGCGTTTGGTTCCTCTGTTTGGCCCTGGTCAACCTTTAGATTGGGAAATTAGAAGAAGGCCTCAACCGTCCCTCCTGGAATGTGCTCCATTTTCATGGAAGCCATCTGGGTCATGTCATCAATATTGGACTCCTCACTGGCATCATCTGCCTTGTATGACCCAAAAATAATAATAATAATAATAATAATAATAATAATAATAATAATAATAATAATAATAATAATAATAATAATAATAATAATAATAATAATAATAAATTAACATTGTCCCTTCATGAGCAGTGCTAAGGATGCCGAGAAGTTGTGCTTAAAACTGTTGAAGATATTGGGCAATGAACGGGGAAAAAGACGGGTTTAGACAAAAGGGCACATGAAAGAGTTTTAAGTACGATGATACTGCAAGAATTTCATAAGATAGTTTCAGAAAATAAGCTAAGCTAACTTACAAGAGTTGAAATAGTAAAATTTGTTGAAATGAGGATAGCTCTGAGACATTATTTTGGCTATACGTATATGCACATGTAGCTTGAGCTAAGACAAAGGAAATACCAGGAAGCAATAAGGCAAACAATGGTATTGGACCAGTAACTTTGCTTGAGGAATTCTAGTTGATTGACAGTTTTTGGAATGGACTATTACCTTAAGGCGTAACAATCCTCAAGGACTATATTCTCCAATAGACAATTGTTCCAAATTTTGTACATGTTCCATCTGAAATCTAGAACCTACTCATTGAAATAGCTTTCTCATTTTGTGAAACTTGAAACCTACCTTACATACCTTAAAACCTTGAGACTACTCTATCACAAATTCTAGTCAAACCTATCAAAATAGGTCTTAAGCCCATATATAACCCATTTATATTTAAAATAGGTCATATATCGGTCACTCAATTTTGAAAAGTCTTCTTTAAATGGGTATATATGGATTGAGTTTAGGACCCATTTTCAACCCCTTTGGGCTCACCCCCTCTCTCTCTCTCTCTCTCTCTCTCTCTCTCTCTCTCTCTCTCTCTACACTTATAAAAATAATTTTAGAAAATCAAAATCATTTTAGTTTTATTTTTTTCTTCTCTTTCCTTTATTTTTTTTTCTTTTTGCTTTCCTTTATTTTTTTTCTTTCTTCTTCCTACCTCCATCTTCCTTGGCCGATGGCCGACCATGACCATGGCGACGGCTAGCCAAGCAAGGGACAAGCTCGCCAAGGTTTGGTGCCAGCAAGGCGAAGACCTCATCGATATCTAGCAAGGCTCAACCCTCACCGATCTATTGAGACTAGAGCTCACTGGCCTTGGGCGAGCTCGAGCTTGCTGATTTAGCTAGGTCAAGACCTTGTCAATGTCCAACGAGGCCCAAGCCTCACTGATCTAGCAAGACTTGAGCTTGAGCTCGCTGATCTAGCAAGACCAAGACCTCGCCGGCATTTGGCAAAGCTCAAACCTCACCGATCTAGTGAGCTGAACCTTGCCGACCTTAGGCAAGGCTCTACCTCACTAGAGGCCGGCAAGCTCGAGTCTCCCTGGAGTTGAACAAGCTTAAGCCTCGCTAGCCACCAGTGTGGCTAATGACTATGTGCAGATTTAAACTTTTGATGCTGTTGGACTTTTGTTAACTTTTGTTTGATTGTTGTTTGACTGTTTTGTTGAACCTTTTGACACTTGCAGCAATTGTTGGTGATACTAATTATGGTTATATAGTTATTTGTCTTATCTTTTCAGGATTAACATGTTTTCTGTGGTTGCAGAATTAATGCTATCCAAATTTTAATCAACTTATTTTTAAAAGATATCGTGTATTGGTTAAAAGTTGTTTTGCAGGTCAAAAGTTCTCAAATCTACAGGAAAGTTTTGTCACTATCAAAAATGGGAAGATTGTTGGAGAAAACTCCTTAACTGTTTTGAAGTTGACAAAATCTTTCAAAAGTCTAGTCTGAAGACTTCCAAACTCTAGTGTCAAAGTCTGAAGACCGCCAGACTTTAGGTTCAAAGTCTTTCCACATTGACAATTTCCAAACTAAAAAATAAAGACTTATCCAGATGCGAGATTATTTTTATTTCTTCAAGGAATCAATTCGTATGATTTATGGATGACCTTATGGTTGGATATAACACCTACATTATTGATTATCCTTATTGGAATCAATTCCAATAATCAAATATTTTGGAAGGCAAGTAAACTTGAAAAATTCTACTTATGGAAACCAAGATTCTGATTGTATGGGTGAACAAGATTGACGGATTTTCATCACAAATTATCAAATGACTCGAGATTTCCTTAATTGATTATGTCCAATTGTTTGAGAAAACTCCTTAACTGTTTTGAAATTAACAAAACCTTTCCAAAGTCTAATCTGAAGACTTCCAGACTCTAGTGTCAAAGTCTGAAGACCGCCAAACTTTAGGTTCAAAGTCTGCCCACACTGATAGTTTCCAAACTGAAAAATGAAGACTTATGCAGATGCGAGATTATCTTTATTTCTTCAAGGAATTGATTCATATGATTTATGGATGATCTTATGGCTGGATATAACACCTACATGATTGATTATCCTTATTGGAATCAATTCCAAGAATCAAATCTTTTGGAAGGCAAGTAAACTTGGAAAGTTCTACTTATGGAAACCAAGATTCTGATTGTATAGGCGAACATGATTGATGGGCTTTCATCACAAATTATCAAACGACTCGAAATCTCCTTAATTGTTTTTGTCTAATGGGTAGATTGGAAGAATTCCTTAGGAAAGTGCTAACGGTCATGAAAGCATGAAAGAGTATTTAAGATGAACTCTCCAGTTGTTTGAGATAGTGCGTGAAAGAAAAATTTCAAAGTCTGAAACTTCCTAGTTCCTTATTATTTCATTCATCGAGCTCAAAATTGTATACAAAAGAGAGAAACTCATAGTGAGACTTTGTGAGAGATTAGTATAGACTCTCCATTGTGAAGTCAATATCGCAAGACTGTAAAATCTCTTTTGTTTCTTAGTGAAATTCAACCAGTAGGCTATCAATACGGGAGAAAGGACGTAGGCTTGATCTAAGCCAAACCACTATAAATATTGTATTCTTATTCTCTTCCCTCAACTCCTTTATTTTGTTTTGTAGCTCTAATTAATTGTTTAAAGTTTAAACTCCTTGATTTTATTTGAAACTACTAAAGATTGAAGTTGTTCTTAGATTGTAATTTCCTATAAGCAAACTATTTCTACTGAACCTTGCAAAAAATTTTGTTAAACACCTATTCACCCCCCTCTATGTGTTATTACTAGCCCTTTCAATTGGTATCGGAGCTTGTGTGCTCATTTTATTGAAGTGTTTTTACTTCTGAGCTAAAGATCTATGACTAGTATTTTGGCTCCAGGTTTGGTTGGAGGCCAAGGCAACACTAGACCTCCTTACTTTGATGAGAAGGAATACAATGTATGGAAAAACAAGATGAAGGCATTTCTGAGATCTAAAGATCCCCCGAAATGGGGTGTGGTAGAAAAAGGGATCAATCCCAAAGCTACATCAACTTCCAAAAGAAGAAAGGAAGTTGCAGATGCTGGCGAAATGACACAAAAAGAAATAACCAAGAGACAAGAATCTTGATGTTAAGGCTATCTACTCCTTGTGCCTTATCTCCTACTAAGTATAACCGAATTTCTTCATGTGAAACAGTTAAAGAATTTTGGAACATATTGCACGTTACCTATGAAGGAACTGATCGAGTAGAGGAAACGAAAATCAATATTCTACTCGGACAGTACGAAGCCTTCAAAATGAAGCTTGGAAAATCCATCACTAATATGTCCAGTCGTTTCACTGAAATTCTGAATGGATTAACATATCAAGGACAACCAATCTCAGGACCAATGAAGGTCAATAAATTGCTGCGATAACTCTCCAAAGACTGGAATCACATGAAGACGTCAATTAGAGAAACCCAGAGGATCATGCCTCTTTCAGTAGATGAACTTGTTGAAACACTTCAATCATATGAAGTGGATCAGATCAATGAGGAAGAAGATCCTAAAGATAAAAAGTCAATTGCTTTAAAATCTAACGATGATTCTGATGATACAAATTCAAAGATGAAATGGACAATAAGAAGCTAGCACTTATGATCAAGAAGTTTAGAAAGTTGAACAGGAAGGGAAGAAGATACAACTAGAAGAAGCAGAGTACTCAAAGATAACAAAATAAACCAACTGAGGACAGTGAAACCAACAAAGATGTGATATGTTTTGAATGCAAGAAAAAGGGACACATCAGACCCAACTGCCCTCTGTTAGAAAAAGAAAAAGAAAAAGAAAGGAAGAACAGAGAAATTCAAAAAGGCTTTAAAAGTATAAACTTGGAGCGATACCGAATGTAAGGAAAGTGATGAAGAATATGCCAACATATGTTTGATAGCCAATTCAGAATTAGACTCGGACTTTGAAACAGATTCTGATTCAAACTCAGACAAAAAAGTTGAGGTTAGCAATTTAAAAACTCCTGTTAAATCTCAAAGTATATAGATGAACTCTGTCACAACCTCAAAACATCTCTTAAAATGATTTCCAAGGTAAAGAAGGAGAATTCTAAACTGAGGCAATAGGAAATTTCTTGGAAAGAAAAGTTTGAAAATCTGGATAAGAGTTTTGTTGATTTGAAAGAAAATTCAGATTCTCTTTCGAAGGAAAATGCTTTTTTGAAAGATGATACTTGAAAATATCACAAAAAGATTTTCAAAATGATTTAAGAAGTTGGAGAAAATTCTTTCTGTACAAAGACTTTATTTTAACAAATCTGATTTAGGAATGATTTCATAAACCATTCATTTAATTGATGATCCCAAAGTTTAAAAAAAAAAAATTCAAATAAAGACTCACATGAGCATTTTACAAAAATTAAAGTGTTTTTGTAAAATCTATTGGCCGAAGTGCTCTCAAATGTTTGAAGTGTAACAGCTCAGAACATTTTGAGAAGGAATGTCCCAAAATTTGGAGACCTGTTAAGAGGAATTGGGTAAAGACTGTTTTCAACACTAATTCTTCTGAACCTAAGAAAATATTGGTACTAAAGAAAACTTGAGTTCTTCATTTGATCACAGGTCACTATCAAGAAAAATATCAAATGGTGTTTAGATAGTGGCTACTTGAAGCACATGATAGGAGATTCAAACTGCTTTATGAAACTTGTTCGAATAAATGGTAGAAAAGTCTATTTTGGTGGAAATAGCAAAGGAAGAATTGTTGGTTGTGGAACCGTGAAGATTGGAAACCTAACTATCAACAATGTCTCCTTCGTGAAAGGTCTAAATTACAATCTACTCAGCATAAGTCAGCTTTATGATACTGGATTCAAAATTAGTTTCCAAGAAGGCATATGTTCAAGAACAAGTAGAGATTTCTCTCAATCTTTCACTGGACGAAAACATGGGAACATTTACCTTCTGGATATAAAACTAGAAATTTCTCAGTGTCTTATATCCATTCAAGATTAAGCAAATCTTTGGTATCGAAAGCTTGGTCATGTCAACATGAAGCAAATTGCCAAGATTTCATCCAAGAAGCTTGTTCGAGGTCTACCCAACCTGGCTTATAAAAAATCTAAATTATGCACTCATTGTGTTTTGGGAAAACAGGTTAGAAGTTCCTTTAAACCTGTAAATTAAGTTTCTACTAATCGAGCTTTGCAGCTTTTGCATATGGACCTTTGGACCAACCAGAACTCAAAGTATTGGTGGAAAAAGATATTGTCTAGTAATCGTGGATGATTACTCTCACTTTACTTGGGTTTACTTTCTAGCAAATAAGTCTGAAGCCTTCTCTCACTTCTCAAAGTTTGCCAAGAATGTTCAAAATGAAAGAAGGATATGTTATTTCGAGTATACGAACCAACCATGAAGGTGAGTTTGAAAATCAAGACTTTGCGAAATTTTGTAATGAATTTGGTTTCCAGCATGTTTTCTCTTCTCCATACACTCTAGAACAAAATGGGGTTGTGGAAACGAAGAACCCTCTTAATTGAGAGTAAAATTCCCTCTCAATTTTGGGCTGAAGCAATTTCTACAGCTTGCTACATCATTAACAGAGTGTTCTTGAGGCCTATTTTAGAGAAAACTCCTTATGAAGTGTTTAAAGGAAATAAGCGAAATGTTTCTTACTTTAATGTATTTGGCTGTAAGTGTTATGTTTTGAAAAATGCAAATGATCGAACTAGGAAGTTTGAACAAAGATCAGATGAAAGAATTTTCCTTAACTACTCAACCTCAAGCAAAGTATACAGAGTTTTCAACAAGAAGACTCAATTTGTAGAAGAATCTATGAACGTAAAGTTTTAAGACTCTATGCAGAATCAACTGGATTAAACTCAACTTGAAGAATATGAACCTACTCCAGACTTTACAAAGCCTACTTCCCCTAAAGTGGTTTAGACTTCTGGAGATCAACAACAAGCAAAACCAGAAGAATCAACTAAAGCAAAGGATCAGCAGACTCTCAGACCAACCAGCAACTGGAAGCATAAGTCAAGTCATCCCAAGGAACTCATCATTGGTAACATTAATGAAGGAATTCGCATCATATCCAAAAAGCGAGAAAAGTCTAGTGCCTTAGCACTTGTTTTCTAGAGATAGAAACCAAAAGTGTAGAAGAAGCCCTGTTTGATGAAAGCTGGATTGAAACTATACAAGAAGAGCTCAGACAGTTCAACATCAACGATGTTTGGGAGCTAATTCCCTAAACCTAAAGGTCAATCTATTATCGAGACTAAATGGGTTTTTAGGAACAAGGTGAACGAGAAAGATAAAGTGGTCAGGAACAAAGCAAGACTCGTGACCAAAGGATACACGCAAAAAAAAGGATAGACTATGATGAGACCTATGCACCAGTAGCAAGATTAGAAGCAATTAGATTATTACTTGATTTTGCTTGCTATAAAAATTTTAGGTTATTCCAAAAATGGACGTCAAAAGTGCATTTCTCAATAAATTTATCCAAGAAGAAGTCTATGTGGAATAACCACCTGGATTTGAAGATCCAAGAAAGCCAAACTCAGTTTACAGACTGAAAAATGCCATGTATGGATTGAAGCAAGCACCTCGAGCCTGATATGAAAGGTTAAGTAAATTCCTAACCCAAAATGATTTTGCTAAAGGAAAGGTAGATACTATATTGTTCATAAAAAGAGAGTAATGATTTTCTACTGGTTCAAATTTATGTTTGTGATATTATTTTTAGATCTCCTAATGAAAATCTATGTAAGAAATTCTCTAGATGTATACAGGATGAATTCGAGATGGTATGATGGGTGAGTTAACTTTCTTTCTGGGATTGCAAGTTAAACAATAAAAGAAATGTATCTTTACTCATCAAGAGAAGTATGCAAAAGATCTCATCAAGAAATTTGGATTGGAAAATTGCAAAAAGACAGAGACACCAATGTCAAGTTCTTTGAAGCGGGACAAAGATGAAGGAGGAAAGAAAGTAGACCATAAGCTTTATAGGAGTATTATTGGTTTGCTTTTTTACCTTACTACATTTAGACCTGACATTTTGTCTAGTGTTTGCATGTGTGCTAGATTCCAATCAGATCCCAAAGAATCTCATTTAAGTGCTACAAAATGCATCATTAAATACGTTGCAACTATTCCAAAGTTAGGTTTGTGATATCCCAAAGAATGAGACTTTACTCTCCTTGGATATTCAGACGTAGATGTAACAAGTTGTAAAGTTGATAGAAAGAGTACTTCTAGTACTTGTCAATTGCTGGACAACAAGCTGGTGTCTTGGTTCTCAAGAAAGCATAGCATTGTAGCTCTATCAATAGCAGAAGCAGGGTATGTAGCTCTTGGGAGCTGTTGTTCTCAAATTTTGTGGATAAGGCAACAGCTTAGAGACTTTGGAATTGAAGAATCGTGCATCGAGATCAAATGTGACAACACCAGTGCCATTAATCTTACGAAGAATCCAATTCTTCACTTAAGAGCACAGCATATAAAGATTCGACACCATTTCATAAGAGATCATGTTCAAAATGGAGAAATTATGATTCAGTTCATTGACTCGAATAAACAGTTGGCAGACATATTTACAAAACCACTGAAAAAAAATCTATTTGAGTCTATTCGCACCAGACTAAATATTATATTTTCTACTAATTAAAGTCTGAAGTTGGTCAAATTCAAAATATTCAAAAATTACATATGTAAGTTAATATCTTCTCATTGCAGGTAATTTAATTTTAGCATAAAAATTTCGAACAGGTATAATTGATTTTTGAATCATTACGTGCTTATTTTTAGAAATTATCTTTTCTGAATTTTTGAATTTTTGGCAGTTTTCATTTTTGAAAAAGGCAGTTTATTTTTTCCTTTATGATTGTTCATATACCCCGTTTCACTTGCTTTATATACCATTGAAATACTTCTTCTCCATTTACAATATCTCAAACCCTAGAATACATAATTCTCACTTTCTCATTTCTACTCTCAAGTTTGCTTTCCAAGTTTTCATCTTTTTCAAATGAACGAGTTCAAGAAATCTTCCTCGACTATGGAGATGTCTTTCCCAAGGAAATCGTCTCGGATCGCAAACAAGGGACCACATAATATGCTAGAGGGTCCTACTCATTTTGACTTGACTGAGGAAAGAGATTCTCCACATCAACAACAACGTCATTCTCCATAGCGTGTCACTCAAATTCATCCATGCCAACCAGCGGAAGAGGAAGTCGTGGAAGATGCCAAACCAATAAGGACATTGAAACCCCAGTTTCTCTTTAAACTCTACAATCAATTGAAGCAGGGTGGTAGTGCCATGTCTTTTATTGATTAATTTTTTTACAGAAAGAGGATACAAGAATGAGACTCAGTTTCTACGTCAAATGGAAAGGTTAGGCATAGTGCCTAAAGGAACAGCAAATAGGACGTTTGCTAACTTTCCAGTCGATCCACGTTTTAGTTCTTTTAATCAGCCAGAGATGAAGGATGATGATGAGAAAATGTATGCGAATTTTCAGCCTAGAATGGGTGTTGCTACTGATGTACATGGTGATGGAACGAATCTGTTTCGTTCTAAAGAGCACAAAAAGGTTTATTTGAATTTGCTTAAAAGAGGGGTGATGAACCCTTGTTCTGTGGATTTTGATTTCTTGGATTCTTTGAAGGTGAACTTGAGGGAGAAGCTAACTCTCCTTCAACTTGAAAAATTTTACTCTGAAACTTCTGTTGCATATGTTGAATTGACTGCTTATTTCTATTCGAACTTGTCTTTTCTTGATGCGAATAGATTTTATGTTACTGTGAGAGAAAAAGAGTACTTGGTGGATGTGGACACATTGGCGGATGTTATTGGTGTGGAAAGAGAGTTTCTGACCAATTAATGTGACTGTTGGTCTTGCAACAAGTTTTCTTGTGAAGGACAAACTTTCTGAGAGCCGCATTATCTATTCCAGAATGATTGCCTCCAGCATTTTGCTGCACAAGATTATTATCAATTGCATATGTCCAAATTCAACCTCCAAGATAGATGTCTCTCGTTCTGAAGCAAAACTGATGTTCGCCATCAGTAATGGAATGAAGTTCTCGTTGCCACACACAATCTTAATGCACATGTACAGGACTATTGTGAAGAATAAGGGACAACTCCCTTACTCAGCACTGGTCACCAAATTGTTTAGACACTTTCAAATTCAATTTCCAAAATTTCTCTGTGTTCAAACCATTGCTCCTACGGTTATAGGATTGAAAATGGTATCAAAGATGAGACTGAAGGAACTGAACAAAACTTTGGAGCGCTTAAAGGAGAAGTCCCCCAGCAAAACAAAACAAAACTTTGCTACAAAGAAAAGAAAAGGCAAGGAGCCTATGAGTGCACCTATCAAGAAGAGAAGAGCCATTATCCTGCAGGACGAAGAGAATGAGGATGATCTTACTCTTTCTGTTTTTGCCTTTAAGAATCTTTGGAGTTTTGTTAGTTTTGAATAGCCACAGGACTGAGAGGAAAGAAGACGAGAAGAAACAGAGCAGAGAAGGGAAGGAAGAGAAGAGAGAAGAGAAGGAAGTGAAGAAAGAAGAGCAGAGGAAAGAGAAAGAGAAGAAGAAAGGGAAGCAGAAGAGGAAGAGTGTCAAGATGACTCTTTTGAACCAACATTTGCAGTATCCTTGTCAGGGGATTCTGAGAAGACTCAAAGTGGAGCTGTAGGAGATAGAAGAGAAAAAGAACATCACTTGGGTGCTGATACTGAGAATGCACAAGAAGAAAAATTCTTTTCTCCACGTGTAGACATAGAAACGGGGGGAGCTGCTGAGAAAATAGGTACTTCTTCTTCTCCTATTTTTACTAGTGATGATGTTAACAGATCTCTTGCCAATCCAGATGATGTCTATACCTCCCATTTTTCTGAAGCTAATGTTGAGGCATCCTCTCCAAGTCTTGATGTTCAAGCTGAAGTTCCCTCATCTATCAACACTCCTCAAACTGAACATGCTGAAGCTAGTACACAAACAGACACTACTGCAGACTTTAAAAGGCTGCTAGAGCTCCTTGTGGAGATAAAAGCACAACAATATGGCATGAAGTGTGAAATTCAAATCCTCCAATCTGCATTGAAAGCTTCATCAGTCTCTCTGCACAATCAGGTACAAGACCTTAAACTTCAAATTCAAGAGATTGCCAAGTCTGAAGATGTTGAGAAGGTGAATGTGACATCCAGATTTCGCCGGACCTCGAGTACGTAACCGTCCGAGACGGGTTGACGAATTTGTCATCAGACTACGTCATTGGCACCACTTATGACCCCATTTCATTACCATCACCAGACCGAGACATCACGTTTCGTTTCGTGATGGTCTTATGATGTACCCTTGTGGTCACGTCTTTGCCATGTCAAGATGATCTGATTTTCGTATAGCTTATTGTCTCGTCGAAAATCTTCTTACGTAACACCACTCGTGAGACCAACATCTTTCGCGTGTGTACCTTGTCAAGTGAGCTTTCCATACACGCGGAGATGTAGACTTCCGAAACTTCAATCACATTAGAACACGCATTCCCATGCAAAAACCTTGGCCACACCACCACCACGTTATCATCTTCAAGGACAGCTAAGGAATGAAGACCATTAGCCCTACATTTCCCATGCACGTTCCCTTTTTTTGCTGATTAACAAGTGGAGAAATTGTCCATGCAAGACCATACGAGCAATGAAGGCCACGCTCACGCCTATGGGGTCAACAAAAGAAGAACCGAAGACTTTGCCCATGCATAACCATGCATGCGTCCCCTTGATGGTCAACCAAGGGAGGAGTGTTGACCCATGTAGCCTCACGAACCGACCCTTCTTCTTGCGGAAATGAGGACACGCATGCTTGGTGCTGCCCTTCCGTCGCTGCCAACGTAACTTCATTTGGTTGAATTGAATGGTCAACCAAACGAAGCCCCACCCATCGACGTGTAGGAGAGGTGGCAGCCGATGAAGCCGGTGAAGGCCACGTCCTGCATGGAGAATCATGCTGTCTCGGCAAGGAGAGCAACCGGCATGCAAGGAGCCACGACTTCTCCAGCTGCCTTCTGCTCGAGCGGCCACCACCATTTACTGACTTTGTTGACTCACAAGGTCAACATTAGCAAGGAACGAAGACCTCACTTTTCCCTCTCACGCTCGGCGGTTGTTCCATTCTCTCGACGCCCATCTTTCTCTCTTTCTCGGTGTTTCTCTCTCTCTCCGCGCCCAAATTCTCTGCCTTCTTTCTTCATTTCCAGCGGTGATTGCATCGCAGAAAACCAGAATTCCTTCACCCTCTCACTCGGGGAAAATATTGGGTGGGTCTTACCCTCCACGTAGTCTTAGGGTAAGACCATTCAGCGATCGACACGTGGCTCCACGTAGGCACGGCGTCAGAGGTTTAAAATTTGCGCGCGCCGCTCCTGGGGCCCACCACTCTGACACTCTCTCTCCTCTGCTCTCCTTTGTGACCTATCGACTCGTCCTCTCTCTCCTCTCTCTCTCTTTTTCCCCGTTCTCCCTGTTCTCTGTTCCGTTTTGCGGGAGAACAAAAGTCGCAGGTGCTTCTTTTCAAATGCTCTTCTCCCTCCTCTGCTCTCTCTCCTCCGCTGGTTGCCCGCGACGCCTCCTCTGCTGGTTGCCTGCAACGCCGACGCCGACGCCCTTTCCACCTCCGCCAACGCCTCTGCTCTCCTCCACTGGTTGCCTACGACGCCGACGCCGATGCCCTTTCCACCTCCGCTGACGCCTCTGCTCTCCTCCGCTGGTTGCCCACGACGCCGACGCCCTTTCCACCTCCGCCGACCCCTCTGCTCTCTCTCCTCTACTGGTTGCCCGCGACGCCGACGCCGACGTTCTCTCTCCTCCACTGGTTGCCCACGACGCCAACGCCGACGCCATTTCCCCCTCTGCCGACGCCTCTACTCTCTCTCCTCCGCTGGTTGCCCGCGACGCCAACGCCGACGCCCTTTCCAGTGAACCGCGACGCCTCTGTTCTCTCTCTCCTCTGCTGGTTACTCGCAACGCCGACGCCTCTACTCTTAAGCTGTCAGTTCCTCATGCTATAGTGTGAATGTTATGTTTCTGTTATGCTTCTGTATTGATACTTTTTTGTTTATGAACATGTGCACAACAAAATTGCTAGGGATTCCGACACCTTGAAATGCGAGGAGGAGGATCTAATTCTTAAAGACCGCGAGTGTTTGGAGGCAATAAGTTATCTATTGAGATTTGTTATCCTTATAATGTGGTGAATTTAGTCTCATCCAACCATTTAATGTATGGAGTTCTTCCAAATTTTTGGGGGCTTTAGCTCATTTGCTTCAATCTGTAGTCAGGCTTTAACTTTCTGCTATGATTGTGGCTGTTATTAGAGTAAAGCAGGAATTTCTTGTATATCTTATTGTAAGGTCTTTCCAGCAGTTACAGAAGGGCATTTCAATGAGAGAAACTAGGAGCTTGGATACAGTCTCGAGCATTATTTTTGCCTGTTGGTTTTAATTCCTGTTGACGATAGGCTGAAGTTCTTTTTAACTCATCTTCTTCGTGCCAAGTGCTGCCTAAAGTAAATATTGATGCTTAATTAACTTTTTTCTTTATATTCAGGAACGCGTTAAGGAACGTTCTGTACATATCAGTGACACCCCACATGGAACATCCAGTGCACCTTCTGTGGAGGTAAATCTAGCTGTAGCACTGATTATCCTTCTTGGATTCTTATGAGTTTCTCTGTGAAGCCATTAAGTGCTAAAATTTTCATGTTAAATTCTGCCCAGGCTGCTAGAAATAGGAGTGCTGCAGGAATAGGAAGCACAGTTTCTTTTAGCGATGATGAGCACACAGCAGAGATACTTGGCTCAAACTCTGCCACCAGAGGCCGGAAAGGATCATTGGGAGTTTGCAGATCCTCCGGTGCTACTTCAGATCTAGGAAGAGGGAAAACTTCTACAAGAGGAAAGGGCAGGGGAAGAGGATCTGCTAATTTGAAGCAACTACTCTTGATTCAGCTTTGGTATCTAGCCGTCGTGAAAGGTTTGTAGCGGATGTAGTCATGAACTCAAGCTGGTTAATGGCTGACAAACTGGTTTGATTAAACTACGTCTCAAAATTGTTCTAAAGTAATCCTACTTTATTTGTAGGAAGAAACAGAAAGCTGCAAGGTCTTGCTGAGGCCATTGGAAAGTTGTGGGAGAGCAGTGCTATTGCAAAAATAGCAATTAAATGCGGCGTGCTAAATACTTGCAATGATAGAATGGCTGAGGAACTGAAGGTTGGACAATCTACATATGTTGACTTTTTAGCATATATGTATGAGCTAATTATATTGTTGAAAATGGGTGTTCTGTTGCTTTCATCGAGCACAGAACCTTTCAGACTCTGTACTTTATTTGATTTGCCTGACAGAAAGAATTACCGACTATTTGCCATAGAGTGGTAGTTTGACTAAATCATCATCCTTCAAGCCCACAGTACAATGCTGAATTTTATATTTCATCTCTGACCATGGAATTTATAATGTTTATCATAATGGTAAAACTCAGCCAAGATTAGTGTGTCACCATTCTGGGACATACTTGTGTAGTGTTGTGAAGGATTGGTTATGCAAGTTCTTATCTCTCCGAGCATTTTGTTCCAATCTTAATGTTCTGGCATTATGATAATATCAACTTCTGTTTAGTGTTGCATATTCCGTCCTTTTTCTTTAGGTAAGGAAAATTTGGTGCTCTTGTTATTGATTTGTGTCATTTTGAATGCAGAATTTAACTGGGGGAACACTACTTTGTAGGAACAAAGATTATATTGTGTTTTATAGGGGCAATGACTTCTTGCCTCCTGTGGTGGTAGAAGCACTGAAAGAGAGAAAAACTAACAGATGTGCAGGCAAATGAGGACGACCAAGCACGTCAGAGGGCCTCAGCTGCAATTGAATGAAAATTCAAAGCTTCTAAAAGCCCACTTGTTGCTGGCACTCTTACTGAAACTCTGGCTGCCACCTCTCGGTGGGGGAATGAAATAAGTAGCAAAGATGTTGAGCAAATGCGTTGAGATGAATCACTCAATAAGCATGCTGCACTCTTGAAATATCTTGAGAAGAAACTTGCTCTTGTAATCTTCTTGATTGAACAAACTTATGCTATAAAATTCTGCTCTATTTCCTTAATTATTTATCACATTTTCCATTTATATTTTCCTCTTCTTTCCAGGCTAAAGGGAAGGTCAAAAAGGCTGAGAAAGCTCTAGCAAAAGTGCAGGAGAATCTTAGATCAGCAGACCTTCCAGTTGATCTGGAAACCATAAGTGATGAGGAGAGATCTTTACTACGTAAGATTGGTCTGAGTATGAAGCCCTTCCTGCTTATCGGTAAGAATAGCTGGAAGTCATGAGTTTATGAGGTCTTGGTTCTTGTCATTGAGCCCTTTCGGGGCAGATACATTGAGGGTTTGTTTTTTATTGATATTGATTTATGATGACTTAAGCGTTAAGCTGCAAAGCTGCCCTTTTCATCACCTGGCAAATGGTTGAGAAACTGAGATGTTTTGATGCTTGAATTTGGATGATTTCTGTCCGAATTCAGCAATTATATCTTTGCCATCAAAGAACTATACTCGTGTCTCGTCCGTGCCCAATGGGAAATCTGAATACTAAGAAGCATGCGGTAGATCTAATGATTTTCATAGGTGTTCAAGAGCGTATGAGAATTACTAAATCAAATTTTTATTCTTTCTGTGGGTAGGTCAAACTCTTTCGGGTGCACGGCATTCATGTTTTTGCAGGGCTTGTGATTGTTATACCCTTCAAATGCCAACTGTCTCATCCTTTTTTCCTATTCCTATTAGTTTATTGTTCTTTGAAATTCTCTTGAATATGCAAAATTTACGTTGGAATCTGATGTTGTTGATGTGCACAGGTTATGCTTTTGAATTGGCTTTCTGTTTTGGCTTATTCTTTGGCTTTTGTATTTTGTATCATCCCAAGGGTGTAATAGAATATAACAATAAGTGGACTGGAAATTTTTCTTGTCCTTTTTATCATCTACTGGTGTTGTAACTCATTATTTTTGTTACAATTGAAGTTTTGAAATGTAAGACTGCCAGCTACTTGTTTATGAACTTGATGCACGAGGTCCCTTTGTAGAAGCAAGATCTTCCAACATCTGGACCTTGATAAAAGATCAAGCAAATTTTTGTTTTGGCTTGATGCTAGGAACTTTGGCTCTGCTGCTGTTAATATAAGATCAGCATATGCCCGTAATATATGGGCTACTACTAAATGGTCAACGTGATTTCCAAGTCTTTTTGATTTTTTATGTCATTTTTCATTCAACTATTTTTTCTTGAAGATTATATGGTGGGAATTTAGTAATTACTGGGAGATTTAGGGCCTTAAACCGAAGAATTTGATCTTGGCTGCACATGTTATGTTTTTTCCCCTTAGGAAAGCAACAGACGTTTTCTTGTTATTCTTTCTTAGACAACAAGGTTAAATGTGGATCATAGTAATGACTATTTGTAAAGTTACTAGATAACTGTTGAAGTAATGCCTCGTTATTCTTAATAATCGAAGGACAGTTAGAAGAAGATGCATGTTCTTGATGATTTTGCTTCTGAATCAATTTGATTCATAAACTGAGTGATTTGATTCTCGATTGTCTTGTCTTATGCAGAATGACGACAACCAAAGAGAGACTTCTGCAACAATGCTCAAAGCAGGACAGGGCGCTCATTTTGCGAGGATGCTATAACTAGAATCTCTCTTCTGTATGATGCACCTCATCGGAATGCCTGGTTATGTGCTTCTGGTTTTTACTGAAGATGGCTTGATTACACATAAAATCCATCGTTTGGAGGTAGATAATCCACATGGAATACATCACACCTATTTCGGAATCCCGTGTTCTTGTACTATACTTCCATTTTCTCAATCGGAAGGCAATAACATTGAGCTATGTACGAGCTTATGCTGAACTAGAAAGCCCATGAAGATATGGGTTTTAATTTACATTACATGTATGCACGAGTGACTCAAGAGTTTCTTCCGGAGATCAGATGTAATACATACTTATATTTTGCTCGCTTGGTAGTCCTGAATATACAGAATCAGTAGAGATTGCCAATCATATTTCTATTGAGGCAATCCAAACATGGTTAAAGCCAACGGACAGAACTATGTAAACTTTTCTTTCATTCTTTGCGCAAACTTTGGTGCAGAATAGTACAACCGTGACTTCCTACTCTTGAGAAGGGGGACCCTTTCGTGGGTAATGCCATGCACATGCAAGGAACGAGTAGGTAGATAATTGATCAAGAAGCTGTCGCCACAAAAGAGTGCTATGTATTTCTTCCACCATGATTGAGTCCATTCCGCACTCACTGTTCGAATAGGCTCATGCCCTTAGGGACTTTGCATGCACCGAACTTTGAGAGTTTCTTAAATTTCCAAGTCCAATTCACGCAACAATGACGCCTTAAGGAGTTGTTACCCTGAAATTCTATCGCAGACACGATAACAAGATCTGCCAAACAAAATCATTTACACACTGCTGGTAGCACAAAATATCGAACTCCTTTCAGATGATAAGCCTTATGGATACAATAATAGAAGTAACAATTTAGAAGCACTATATCCATTAACATATCACACACCCCTCATCTTTCTATGGCACTAGTACAAAATGGAGTTCACTTCGATGTCGCAGAAGCTTAGTCCACTTCCTCCATTTTGCTCTCCTCAGCACCATCCTATTCCAAGGCAGGCATGTCAACATCATCACCAGCAGTCTCATCCTCGTCAATGCTCGGACCCAGTTTCAGCATCCTGTGAATCCTCGCTGCAAAAGTGTTGGGGTCATCGAGACTGAACCCGAATGTTAAAAGAGCAGTCTCAAACAGCAACATCACCAAGTCCTTCACGGACTTGTCGTTCTTATCAGCCTCAGCTCCTCCATGATGCCATTATCAGGGTTGATCTCCATTGTCTTCTTGCTTGACATGTAAGAGCTCATGCTGTTGTCCCTCAGAGCCTGAGCCTTCATAATCCTTTCCATATTTGCAAACCATCCATATTCTCCTGTCACCAAACAGCAGGGAGAGTCCACAATTCTGTCCGATACCACGACTTTTTCTATTTTGTCTCCCAAAATGTCCTTCATTGTCTTGCACAAGTTCTCAAAGGACTTCTTTTTCTCCTCCTTTTTCTTCTTCTCTTCCTTGCTTTCATCATCAAGTTTCAGGCCTTCTTTGGTTGCAGAGACCAACTTCTTTCCATCATACTCCTTCAATTGTCCTACAGCATACTCGTCAATTGCGTCCACCATGAAAAGCACCTCATAGCCTTTTTCTTGAGCCGCTCCAAGAACGGAGAGTTCTCTACAGCCTTCTTGCTTTCACCAGTGATATAGTAGATATCCTTCTGACCCTCCTTCATCCTCGTGACATAATCCTTCAGACTTGTCATTTCATCCCCACTCTTTGTCGAGTGGTACCGGAGGAGGTCTGCAACTTTAGCTCTATTCTGGCTGTCTTCATGGATACCCAATTTCAAGTTCTTCGAGAAGGCCTCACAGAATTTGTTGTAGTCCTCCTTGTTCTCTGCAATCTCATTGAACATCTCAATGCACTTCTTGACAAGATTTTTCCTGATGACCTTCAGAATCTTGTTCTGTTGCAGCATCTCACGAGAAATGTTGAGGGGCAAGTCATCAGAATCAACAACTCCTTTCACGTATCTCAGATACTCAGGAATGAGCTCCTCGCAGTTGTCCATAATGAAAACCCTCCTAACATAGAGCTTGATGTCGTTCATCTTCTTGCAAGTATCGAAGAGGTCGAACGGAGCACGTTTTGGGACGAACAAAATAGCCTTGAATTCAAGATGCCCCTCAACAGAGAAGTGCTTCATGGCAAGATGGTCTTCCCAATCATTGGTCAAGCTCTTGTAGAAGGAAGCATACTCCTCCTTGGTGATCTCCTCTGGCTTTCACAGCCAGATGGGTTTCAGTTTGTTGATGAGCTACCACTCATGAGAAACCTCCTTAATCTTCTTCTTCTTGGACTTCTTTTCTTCCTTCTCCTCATTGACGTCCTCAACATCTTCCTCTTCCTTCTTGGGCTCATCATCCTCATCATCACTGATCTCTTTCTCGGTTGTCTTCTCAGTCCATAGATAGATGGGGTAGTTAATGAACTCGGAGTGCTTCTTCACAAGGTCCTTAATCCTTCTTTCTTCCAGGTACTCCAGCTGAGGAAAACAGAGACGTGACGCTGTTAGCATCATGTATCATCCAAAACCAATGCAAATCTTCTCCATCAATTCATAAAAGCAACCATAAATGAACTCACCTGGTCCTCCTTAAGGAAGAGGGTGATCTTTGTCCCTCTGCCAAGTTGCTCCCCACTCACATCTCTCGTAACGGTGAAGGAACGACCGGCCTGGGACTCCCAGATGTACTGCTCATCATCATTGTGCTTAGTAGTCACAATGACTTTCTCAGCCACCAAATAAGCAGAGTAGAAACCGACATCAAATTGACCGATCATGCTCACATCAGCTCCCGCCTGCAATGCCTCCATGAATTCTTTCATCCCTGACCTCGCAATCGTACCCAGGTTGTTAGAACTGCATAAACTCCCGGAATTTCCGTGGCAATGAAAGTGTCGTTTACAAAATTTTTAGTTTTTCCCTTGTATACACAAGTTTACATGTATGCCAAAATACTATATAAGGTGGTAGGATAAAGTAAAGGAAGTACCTTGACAATAAGTAGACACCCCATTGGACCAGTTACAGCTCGGATGCCCTGAAATATATACAATAGAGCAAAATGAATCTCATAGACAAGGAGACAAAACATAAAGCCTCACTGAAACTGAGCTGTTGGAGATGGGAATTTATTCTCACCTTCCTTAACTAACCAACACAAAACTAATCAAATATGAGATACCATTGTTACCTTAGCAAAGAGACAAGACACTGAAGCGATCCGGGATCAACAAAGGCATGTATTTGCAGCAACTGCCTGAGAGCAGGCCAATAAATTGCATTGGCTGCAAGAGATTAAGAAAGTTACATAGAAGCATGATGAACAAACATGTAATCTTACAGCAGCAACACAGATAAGCGAATCCCATTTGCTCCATCTTTCCACATGAGCAGAAACCCATTTTATCACGAGGCAACAGAGCTGGGGTAATAAAATGGAAACTTAACATCTTACTATAGAGGCAAACCTGTCCTGAAAACAAAGAGCTAGTGGTGTGTTTACTAAACACTTAAGCATCATCACTCATAATCCCAATGCAGTACAACACACTGAATACAAGAAAGCATCTCTTTCAACTCACATTACTTGAGTACCTTCGATCGATAATTAGAATGGGACTAAGAGAGTTAAGGGGGAACAAAAAGGCAGGACCGACTTCTTTTGCTGTTTGACTCTAATTTATAAGTCAAAACTTAAATACTTTTGAAATCATTTTTGATTCATCAGTGTTAATTGCAATTAATATAACATGCTGGGTATGGACAAGCCTTCAAGCAAACCGAGACACGTACAACTTATGAACAAAAGCAATAGTTAATGTCCTATCCATTTCATTAGTAATGCGTCAAAAAGTATGGGAATAGTTGCATACCATAGAGGGAAAATTAGAGACACAGCTAATCTCCACTGCATAAACAAGCCACTGTCTTTTAATGCTTCCTTCAGCACGTTGTAAAGTTGCTACAACTTCAACAAGCACATTCCATGTGTCTGCAAGTCAAATGTTAAAAAAAAAACCCATCAAACAAATCTAGTAACTTCTATTTTGATCACCACTGCATTCACAAGGTTATAGGTCATCTTGAACCATATGTTGGACATGTCTTCATTTCGTTCTATTCAAGAATTTAGAGTCTCAACAACAGAAAGTACACCAACAAGGGAAAATCAAACACTTCAGAAAGCAAAATATAAGTTGATTTTGTGAGTCCATGATAACCACTTCTGACTAAAGTTTTACAGTGAGTCCTTCATCAGATATAGAGTGACATAAACTTTCAACATGAAGAATTCTGAAACAAGAACAATAAATGGAGCTCATCACCTCTGTATTTGGCCTATCCATCTTTGATGAATTCACATTCGTTAACCATGAGCAGAGTTTAATGACTATACTATCATTGGAGAAACTTTGAGAAGCAACTTCTGGGACAGTGGTATCAGTCTGAATATGATCATCCGAATTTACTTCCTTGGACCACAGATTATGTCGAAGAAAAGAAAGTGCCCACGCAGAGTATTGTTGCAGCTGATTATCTTCAGAATGTTGAGCAACAAGAAACATCTCTTGCATTGATGATGTTAACAAAGGCTCGCAGACAGGACTTGAAAGAAGTGCGTGCATTATATGAGAAGATTCCTGCCAAGAGAACATTTCACTGTAAGAAACAAGGACCACGAAAAATGATTAGAAGGCTAGTGAGGGAAAATCCTCAATCACCTTCAGCCTGTAACGACCGTAATTGGAGGATAAGGGATGAATCAGAACCAACCCAGCTTCTGCACCCAAAGAATTAACAATTCCAAGCATCCCTCCTAGATAAGTGGAGGGAGGCTGAGGATTGGAATAATATCTCCTCAACAATTCCAGTAACTCTTTCAGACATCCAACTTCAATGGAATCTATGCCTTCCTTCACAACACAGGCAAGGAGACTCCCTGCTCCAGCACATGATTCCATCAACAAGCTCTGGTGGAATGCACCTGACTTTTTAACAGACAATAATTCAGATATAAGTTCTCTATAACTATTCATCAGTTGGTTTAGTTCACCAACATCCATCAATTCTACTCTCTGGCAGAAAGCCACAACCATGGGAAGTGCAAGACAAGATCCAACAGATAGAAGCATCTCAGATCCTTCATCGCAGGAGTTAGAGCTCCAAACAAATGGCTCCGTGTGTGGAATCCATGAAGTTATCAAGTCCTTTATCTTCAGTGTCACATCAATTTCCCCACTTCGATAAACTGCATTAATAGAGCTGCCCAAACCAAGAACAAGTGCAGCAAGACCCTAGGTGTCTTCCTCCACAAGATCACTGTCCTCATTCAAGAAATGAGGATTCTGATATCTACCATTCTCACACATGTCATTGGGAAAATGTTCACACGGACTTTGAAGAATCTGGGATGTTGATTTTGTAAGTTCCAAGATCGTGATAGATAATGACCTGATAATATTCCCTACTAATTCAACTTCAGCCATATTGTAGGAATCTCTGTCAGCATTATCAGCAGCTTCAGTCCTAGTTAGAAGATCCTGGCATGAAAAACCCAAGCCAACTGCACAGGCTCCTTTCACAAAGGTGCTTTTGCTACTAGACAAAACCTATTAGGCACACATGATCAGTAAATAAACACAATTATCAGTGAGAAAACCAGCACTTGTTCCGTTATTATTCTTTAATTGGGAACATTAAGAAAACATAATTATCATGGGCAACATGGTGACAAACCTCAAATCTACAGAAAGAACCCACCATGCAAAGAGGAAACTCAAGTGCAAACCAAAGAAATTATACCAGCTATCATAGCAGGTACATGTTCCCACTCTAGGATTTGACCATTTGAACCATCAGCATTTGTTAAACATCATACCTTACGCTATGAGACTAACCTTCGTGCCGAAAGGACTGATAGGATAGTAACAACAATCTTCGGTAGGTTGTCGATGTCCCTCGCGAAGGCGGAGGTGGAGGCGGAGGCGTCGGAGTCGGGGGCGACGGAGGCAACCAGCTTCAGGGGCGTGGGAGTCGAGGGCGATAGAGGCAAACGGCGGAGGGGCGTCGGCGTCAGAGTCGGGTTCAAGGGCGGAGGCAGAGGCGAAGGCTGTGTCGGCGTCAACGTCGGCGTCGGAGTTGGAGTCGGGGGCGACGGAGGCAACCGGCGGAGGGGCGTCGACGTCCGAGTCGGGTTCAAGGGCGTAAGGGGAGGCTGCGTTGGCGTTGGCATTGGCGTCGGCGTCGGAGTAAGGAGCGACGGAGGCAACTAGCGGAGGGCTGTCGGCGTTGCGATTCACTAGAAAGGGCGTCGGCGTCGGCGTCGGCGTCGCGGGCAACCAGCGGAGGAGAGAGCATCGGCGTCAGCATCGCGGGCAACCAGCGAGAGGAGAGAGAGCAGAGGCGTCGGCGAAGGTGGAAAGGGCGTCGGCATCGGCGTCGTGGGCAACCAGCGGAGGAGAGCAGAGGCGTCAACAGAGGTGGAAAGGGCGTTGGCGTCGGCGTCGCAGGCAACCAACGAAGGAGAGAGAGCAGAGGCGTTGGCGTCGGCGTTGCAGGCAACCAGCGGAGGAGAGCAAAGGCATCGGCGGAGGTGGAAAGGGCATCAGCGTCGCAGGTGATATTGCTAGTATGAGTACCTAGAGGGGGGGTGAATAGGTGCCTAAACAATTTATCGATATACGGAAGCAATTCTTAACATATGATAAAAAGTAAATTCTCTCTTAATTAACAAAATGAAATACGATTGAGGTAGAGAGACTGAGGAAGAGAAAATTGAACACGGGATTTATAGTGGTTCGGCTTATTCCAAGCCTACGTCCACTCTTCCGCACCGAGTCCACCGGCTGGATTTCACTATGATCAAAAGAGGAGTTACAGCACGGCTTTGCCTTGATTCCACAAAGTGTAGATGTTTTACCACACCTCCTCAAGGTCTCTCACAAATATAGACTCTCTCTTTTGTATACAAGTATTCGCTCAAAAGATTTATCTAAACAAATAGGAGCTTCAGACTTTGGAATTCTTCTATCGCGCACTCCTCGAACAACTAAGAATGTCTTCCTTATATACTCCTTTATGCCATCATACCCGTTGGCACTTACCAAAGGAATTCCTCCAATCTACCCGTTGGACGGAATCAATTAGGAAGATTGTTCGAGCTATTAAAGGAACGTGTTGATAGCCCATCAATCTTGTTCGCCCATACAATCAGGATCTCGGTTTCCATAAGTAGAACCTTCCAATAATATTTAGATAATCATCGAATCTTCAGTCATTGAATCAATCTTGATCAATCAAAGGATTCTTATACGTCTTCTCCAACCACGAGATCTTCTCCGGATGATAAGGTTAAATCTGAACAAAACATCCAGTCGGATAACCTTTCTTCAACGGATTAGAGACTGTCAATGAAGATAGACTTTGAGTCTTGAGTCTAGCTGTCCGGAAGTCTTCGGACTTTAACCAACGAGTCTGCGACCTTCGAGACTAGATCGATGGAAACGTTTTGTCAACTTCAAAACACTTCACGAAGATTTCTCCAACAATCTCCCCATTTTTGATGGTGACAAAACCTTCCTGCAGATTTGGATAACTTTGACTGCAAAACATTTCTCAAACACATATGCATATCTTATAGAGATGAATGGCTAAAAGATTAACACTAGAATCTGCAACCACAGAAAATATGTTAGTCTAGTATATAATAAAACCATCCATAAGATATCAATACTTGTTAATAGAAGCAGTCAAATCCAAGTCTAGTTCAGATCTCATCCAGACACAAAACAAAGTCAAAGTCTGTCAAAAACAGTTAAACAACAACACAATCCAACAAACAGTTAAAAAATGATTGAAAGTTTTTGATCAAATCATGCATCTCTCCCCCTTTTTGTCATCATTAAAAAGGATGAGATGAAGTCTTGGGAATGCGGACAAGCTGGAAATCTTCCATAGACCGAACGATACCTTCCGGCCTTTTAAAGTCTTCCTTCACTGTACAACCTCCTCACTCTTGGCATTGGCCTCGATTCTAAATAGAGAGAGCTTGCATCTTATCATTCAATGAACAGGAAGAAGCTTGACTTTCATTCTTCAAACTTTGAACTTCACTTCCCAAGGCATAAATCTGACCTTTCATCTCCAAGAGAATATCCATGATTCTGCGAAAATCTGCTCCATTATCAGTCTAAGTACTTGCTTCGGCTCGATCTGCAGAAGATGGTAGATCAGCATAATCTTGCAGATTTGGCGATGACACTTCATGACCTTCTTCTGGAAACTGAGATGCATAAACATCTTCTTGGTCTGCAGGCGAGCGACTGACTCCTTCACTTGCATCAGGATATGAAGACGTCATTCCTTTCTCCTGATCTCCCCTTGTTTCCATGCCTACAGGTGGAGAAGAGATTTCCTCGGGTTGTCATTCTTCTCTTCTTTCTTCTTCAAGTCTTTCTTCCTCTCTTCTTCTTGCTCGCTTCTCTTTCTTCTTCTTCCTTCTCCTCTCGCTTCTTTCGTCTTTTGTTCCGATTCTTTCTGTGGAACAGGACGACCTAAATTCTTCAAAGCCATTGCAGAGATGGTGATGTCTTCGTCATCATCTTCATCCTCAACGAGGAGAGCTCTTCTTCTCTTTGATGAAGCAGCCATGGGCTCCTTCCCTTTTCTCTTAGCGAGCAGAAGAGAGTTGATGAGATTTGGCGGGAGTTTCTCCTTGAATTTCTCAAATTCCTTGCTCGGTTCCTTCGGACGCATTTTGGTCACCATTTTCAGTCCTACCACCATATGATCGCATGATCAAACACAAAAGATTTGCGGAGGCTGAATATTCAGATGTCTGAATAACTTTGTAACAAGGCTTGGGTAAGGGAGTTGACCTCTGTCCTTCATCACTGCTCTATACATGTGAAACATAAAGCATGAGGAGAGAAAACTTCTTACCACGAGAGGATGGCATACATCAACTTTGCCTCAGAGCTTGAAACATCAGTTTTGGAAGTTGATTTCGGCCGAAGGCAATTGATCACAATCTTGTGAAGCAAGATGTTGAATGCATTCATCCGTGAGTAGGTGATCTTCTCATCTGTTCTCCTGTCCTTCACCGGTTCAAGTGTGGCCCCAAAGCAATGGAAACTTTGATTGGTTGATATCGCCTCTCTCAACTTCTAACACATCTCGGCATATCCATATCCACAACATAGTCTTGTTCTTTAACATGAAGGAGAATCTATTCGCATCCAAAAAGCTAAGATTTGAATAGAAATATGCAGTCAATTCAAGCATAAGCCTCGGTTGAGTCGAGCAAAACTTTTCAAGTTGAAGATAACTGAACTTTTCCCTCAAGTTCACTTTCACAAAGCATCCAGAAAATCAAAGTCCACACTCCTAGGGTTTATTACCCCACGCTTCAAGCAATTTCGAGTACGGATCCTTTTGTTCCTTTGATCTCGAACAAATCTCCCATTTTTCCTTGAATTTCAGCCGCAATACCCATTTTCGGTTGAAATAGACCGAACAGATTGTCATCGTCATTCCCATCTACAGGATTCGATCCCCGATCCACGAGGATCACTTGGGATATTCGCAAGGGTTTCCTCGGCCACCCCTCTACAAGCGATTCCCAAACTTTCCATTTTTCGCAGAAAGATATATTCGTTCCTATATCCTTTGTCTCTAAGAAACTCATCAACATAGTTCAAAGGAGTATGAATTCCTTTTAAGGCATGATATAGCTTGTAAATAAAAGCGGGCTTTTGAACTCTTACGGGGTCTGCATCCTCGATGATTTCTTCTTGATGCTGATGAACACCGCCTTGAGGACTAGATGGAGAAGGCGACGCTCGCCGAGAATGTTGTGGGCTCGGTTCTGATCTGGAGTAACTTCATCTTCAATAAGATCGAAGTGCGTAGGCCCCTCACTCATTCTCTGTGGTCCCCCCGCTTGCGATTCTTGAGGACTTTCGTGAAGATGACATCTTTCTCGGTGTTTGGAAGATTCCTTGCTTGACTTTCCCGAGAAAAGATGACAACTTTTTGAAGATTGAGCGAAGAAGACAAACGGGAATTGAGGATCGATGCTTTCTAGGGTTTTTGAGAGAAAAGTGAATAGAAAAGTGAAGAGAAATCGACGAGTGCACAATCGGTTAAAACGAAGAGTAAACGAATGTCACAAAGGAAATAAAAATATGCCTTTTCAAATAACTGTCTTTATCCGCAAAAATAATTATTTCAAAAATAACTTCCCTTTTGAAAATGAATCGTTGCAATATTTACGTTAATTAAATATAGCAACAATTTAAAACACTGATCGATGATCGTACCTTTTCAAGATAAGATTGAGAGAGAAAGACTTACGGTCGACGGTCGAGCCAAGACAGTAGATAAAGTCTTGTAAGCTCGAGTCCGAAAGTCTTTAGACTTTGATATCCTCATACCTCAAAATGTTGAGTCCGGATCGTATAGACTCAAATTGATTTTCTCTAAAGGCTTTGTGAATATATCCGCCGAGTTGATTCTTTGAGTCAACAAATTGAATTGAAACATCTCCATTTTGAACATGGTCTCTAATAAAGTGATGTCGAATCTCTATATGCTTTGCTCTTGAGTGAAGAATTGGATTTTTGGTGAGGTTGATAGCGCTGGTGTTGTCGCAATTAATCTCCGTGCATGGGTCTTCAATTTCAAAGTCTCTTAGCTGTTGTTTTATCCATAGAATTTGCGAACAACAGCTTCCAAGAGCTATATACTGCTTGTTGTTGAAAGAGACACAAAGTGCTTTGTTTCCTTGAAAACCAAGACATTGTCCCGCTTCCAAGCAAGCGGCAAGTTCTGAAGTGCTCTTTCTATCAACTCGCAACCGGCCAGATCTGCGTCTCGAATATCCCCGGAAGATTAAAGTCTCCCTTCTTAGAATACCAAAGACCGATGCTTGATGATGAAGCGACGTATTTAATGATGCGTTTCGCAGCACCGAGATGAGATTCTCTAGGATCCGATTGAAACCTAGCACGAGATGCAAACACTCAACAAAATATCGGTCTAGAGGCGGTAAGATAAAGAAGTGATCCAATAATGCTCTGCACACTTTTGATCAACTTTCTTCCCTTCTTCATCTTTGTCTATCTTTAAAGAACTTGACATTGGAATGTCGACCTTTTTGCATTTTTCCAGTCCAAACCTTTTGACAAGATCATTAGCATATTTTTCTTGATAAATAAAAGTTCCTTCCTCCAATTGTTTTACTTGAAGACCAAGGAAGAATGTTAATTCTCCCATCATACTCATTTCAAATTCATCCCGCATAGACTTAGAAAATTTCTTGCCTGATTCTCATTAGAGGATCCAAAAATAATGTCATCCACATATATTTGAACAAGTAAGAAACTTTTGTTTTCCTTCTTGATAAATAAAGTCGTATCTACTTTACCTTTGACAAAACCATTTTGTATTAAAAACTTACTCAATATGTCGTACCAAGCTCGGGGTGCTTGCTTTAACCCATACAAAGCCTTTTCGGTCGAAGCGAGTCGGCTTCTTTGGGTCTTCAAACCCCGGTGGTTGTTCCACATAAACTTCCTCATGGATAAATCCATTTAGGAAGGCGCTTTTGACGTCCATTTGGAATAACTGAAATTCTTATAACAAGCAAACGCAAGTAATAGTCGAATAGCTTCTAACCTTGCCACTAGAGCGTAAGTCTCATCATAGTCTATTCCTTCTTCTTGCGTATATCCCTTGGCCACGAGTCTTGCTTTATTTCGTACGACTTTTCCTTTCTCGTTCATCTTGTTTCGAAAACCCATTTAGCTCCAATAACGGTTTTACCTTTTGGTTTGGATGTCAATTCCCGGACATCATTTATGCTGAACTATCGAGCTCTTCTTGCATAGCTTCAATCCAGCTTTCATCGATAAAGCTTCTTCTATGCTTTTTGGTTCAATTTCGAAACGAGTGCCACAAAGACTAGACTCTTCTCGCCTTTTGGATCAGTGCGAATTCCTTCATTAATTTCGCCAATTATAAGATCTTTGGGATGACCGGACCTATGCTTCCAGTTACTCGTTGATTTGTGCGGTTGATGATCTCTTTCTTTGTTTGGATCTTCACGAACATCTTGAAGCTGGTTTTCAGTCTCGAGATGCTTCTTGAGTTGTAGACTTTGGAGGGTGCGGAGCAAGTTCGGACTCTTCTTGATGAGTACGACTTGATTCATCCTTTGTTGAGTCTTGAAATTTGACATTCATTGACTCCTCCACTGTCCGGCTATTCTTGTTATAGACTCGTAGGCTTTGCTTGAAGTAGAATATCCAAGGAAGATACCTTCATCGATCTTTCTTCAAACTTACCAACTCGATCTTTTGCATTTTTCAATATAAAACATTTGCAACCGAATACATGAAAGTATGAAACAATAGGCTTCTTTTCTTTGAATAACTCATAAGGGGTTTTTCGAAGAATAGATCTTAAGAAGACTCTATTGATGATATAGAATGCTGTTGAAACACTTCAGCCCAAAATCGAGAAGAAATTTTACTTTCAATTAAAAGAGTTCTAGCCATTTCTTGAAGAGATCTGTTCTTTCTTTCCACAACTCCATTTTGCTGAGGAGTATATGGAGAGGAAAACACATGCTTACAGCCAGATTCATCACAGAATTTTGTAAAATCTTGATTTTCAAATTCACCTCCATGATCTGTTCTTATACTAGATATAACACATCCTTTTTCATTTTGAACCATTTTAGCAAATTTTTCAAAATACGAAAAGGTTTCAGACTTACTTGCAAGGAAATATACCCAAGTAAAACGGGAGTAATCATCAACAATTACTAGGCAATACTTCTTACCCCCAATACTTTGAGTTCTGGTTGGTCCGAAGAGATCCATATGCAACAACTGTAGTACATGATTAGTAGAGACATAATTAATTGGCTTAAAAGAATTTCTTACCTGCTTTCCCAGAATACATGAAGTGCATGAATCAGTCTTTTGGTATGGCAATTTGGGTAGTCCTCGAACTAGTTGTTTTGAAGAAATTTTGGCTAATTGCTTCATGTTGACATGACCAAGCTTTTTGTGCCATAAGCTTGCTTCGTCTTGAATTGAGATAAGGCATTGCGATTCATTTGGTTTCACATCCAGAAGATAGATATTTCCATGTCTTCGACCCATGAAAGCGAGTAGAGTCTTTGCGATTCGAACATGTTCCTTCTTAAAAGAAGATCTTGAAACCAAAGTATCACACAATTGACTAATGCTGAGAAGATTGTAATTGAGTCCTTCCACTAAGGAAACATTACTTATTGTGAGAGTTCCAATTTTCACGGTTCCAAATCCCACAATACTTCCTTTGCTGTTTCCTCCAAATGAAACTTTTCCACCATTTACTTGAACAAGCTTTATGAAGCAATTTGAGTCTCTGTCATGTGTCTTGAGCATCCCTTTGTCAAGATACCACTTTACATTTTCTTTGACGGACACCTACAATTGAAAGAGAGTCTCAAGCTTTCTTTGGTACCCAAATTTTCTTGGGTCCTTTGGTGTTAGTAAGATAAACAATATTAGCCCATACCTTCTTAACAGGTTTCCATACCATAGGACACTCTTTTTCAAAGTGATCCCGGTTGTTGCACTTAGAACATCCGAGAGCATTTCTACCTACGGAGTTTTACAAAAACTTTCTTGAAGTGATTTTTGTAAACCTCACTCGAGAGTCTTTTCTTAATTCTTTCTTTTACTTTAGGAAAATCAATCAAGAGAATTGATTCTTCTGTCATACCTAGACCAGACTTATTGAAGTAAGGTCTTTGTCTTTGAAAGAATTTTCTCAAGTTTTTCAGACCCTATAGAAAATTTCTTTGATATATTTGATAAGTCTATTTTTAAAAAAGCATTTTCTTTTAAAAGATTATCTTCATTTTCTTTAAGATTGGAAACAGACAAGTCTAGACTTTTAACTCTTTCGCTAAAACATTTTCCTTTTGTTTTAGAGCTGAGTTTTCTTTTTTTCAGTTCGGAAATTCTTTTGAGAGAAGTCTTAAGACTAAAGCATAGTTCATCAATATATTTAAAAACTTTAACAGGAATTTTGAAATCACTTGCCTCAAATTCACATCCGAGTCGATCCGAGTCGATCCAGTCGAGTCCGATTGTGCCATCGAGACATAGATTGGCATATTCATTATCACTTTCTTCACACTCGTATCACTCCGGGTTTCGGCTTTGAGAGCTTTTCGAAATTTTTCAGCTTTTCCTCTCTTTTCTTCGAGAAGAGGACAGTTGGGTCTAATGTGTCCCTTTTTCTTGCATTCAAAGCAGACTACATCTTTATTTGGTTCCTCATCATCAACAGACTTGGTCTGCTGTCTTTGAAAGCTTTGTTTCTTTGAGTTGAACCTTCTTCCTTTTCTATTCAGTTTTCTAAATCTTCTTATCATGAGAGCAAGCTCTTCATCGTCCATATCATCTTGAGAATCTGTAACATCGGAATCATCATTTGATTTTAATGCAATGGATTTCTTACCTTTTGGATCTTCATCTTCATTGATCCTTTCCACTTCATAGGACTGAAGAGTTCCAATCAGCTCGTCGACAGATAGTGGCATGATTCTCTGCGTCTCTCTTATCGAAGTCTTTATGTGATTCCAATCCCTTGAGAGTCCACGCAAAGTAGCTTGTTTACCTTCATGGGATCAGAAGTTGGTTGACCTTGATTTTCAAGACCATTCACAATATACGTAAAATGACTAAACATGTCGATATTGATTCTCCGGTTTCATTCGAAGGCTTCGTATTAACCGAGAAGAATGTTGATTCTTGTTTCCTTCACTCGTCTGTTCCTTCATAGGTGATATGCAATCTGTCCCAAACTTCTTTTGTTGTACCACAAGAAGATATTCTATTATATTCAGTTGGTGATAAAGCACAATATAAGGAGTAAATTGCTTTTACATCGAGTGTCTGTCTCTTGATTATTTCTTCCCGAGACATTCCGCTGGTTTCTTGTTTCTTTTCCTCTTTCGTAGACCGATGCGGTGGTAGGAGTAATTCCTTTTCTACAACGTCCCATTCCGAGGATCCTTTGATCGTAGGAAAGCTTTCATCTTGTTCTTCCGGATGTTGTAATCATTTCCATCAAAGTAGGGTGGTGCGGTATTGCTTTGCCCTTCCATCAGCCCCGGTGCTAGCATACTAGCCATGGATCTTTAACTCAAGTAAAATACTTCAAACAAAGTGAGTACACGGGCTCTGATACCAATTGATATTGCTAGTATGAGTACCTAGAGGGGGTGAATAGGTGCCTAAATAATTTATCGATATACGGAAGCGATTCTTAACATATGATAGAAAGTAAATTCTCTCTTAATTAACAAAATGAAATACGATTGAGGTAGAGAGAGTGAGGAAGAGAAAATTGAACACAAGATTTATAGTGGTTCGGCTTATTCCAAGCCTACGTCCACTCTTCCGCACCGTGACCCCACCGCCCGGATTTCACTATGATCAAAAGAGGAGTTACAAAGACAGCTTTGCCTTGATTCCACAAAGTGTAGATGTTTTACCACACCTCCTCAAGGTCTCTTACAAATATAGACTCTCTCTTTTGTATACAAGTATTCGCTCAAAAGATTTATCTAAACAAATAGGAGCTTCAGACTTTGGAATTCTTCTATCGCGCACTCCTCGAACAACTAAGAATGTCTTCCTTATATACTCCTTTATGCCATCATACCCGTTGGCACTTACCAAAGGAATTCCTCCAATCTACCCGGTTGACGGAATCAATTAGGAAGATTGTTCGAGCTATTAAAGGAACGTGTTGATAGCCCATCAATCTTGTTCGCCCATATAATCAGGATCTCGGTTTCCATAAGTAGAACCTTCCAATAATATTTAGATAATCATCGAATCTTCAGTCATTGAATCAATCTTGATCAATCAAAGGATTCTTATACGTCTTCTCCAACCACGAGATCTTCTCCGGATGATAAGGTTAAATCTGAACAAAACATCCAGTTTCGGATAACCTTTCTTCAACGGATTAGAGATCATCAATGAGGATAGACTTTGAGTCTTGAGTCGGCTGTCCGGAAGTCTTCGAGACTTTAACCAATAGAGTCTGCTGACCTTCAGACTAGACTGATGGAAACGTTTTGTCAACTTCAAAACACTTCACGAAGATTTCTCCAACAGCAGGCAACCAGCAGAGGAGGTGTCGCGGGCAACCAGTGGAGGAGAGAGAGTAGAGGAGGGGAAGAGCATTCGGAGAGAAGCCCTGCGACTTTTGTTCTCTCGCAAAACGGAACGGAGAACGGGGAAAGAGAGAGAGAGGACAAGTCAACAGATCGCAGAGGAGAGCAGAGGAGAGAGAGCGTCAGAGTGGTGGGCCCCAGGAGCGGCGCGCGCAAATTTTAAACTTCTGACGCCGTCGCCTACATGGAGCCACATGTCGATCGCTGAATGGTCTTACCCTAAGCCTACGTGGAGGGTAAGACCCACCCAATATTTTCTCCTCTCACTCGTAATTTGTTGTTCTGCCCGTGCTTCATCGACCACTTGCACCACACCGCCACACCACCCACACCACCAACCTCCCACACTGTCGTAGGCCCGAGTTTCAATTGCCGTCACGCTATTGTCGCCGTGAACCAGTTTATTTGCTAACCCGGTGAGTTTATGCACTAAACTCTTCTTAGTATGTTAATGACGTTTAAGGGGTGTTTAGATTTATTTAAGTGTAATTAGTTTAATTATTAAATATTTTCCGAAAATTAGGCCGGGATAGCCGATGACCAGAATTGTGTGTTGATTGTAATGATGTGATTAATATCTGCAATCGAGTGTTAAATTATGAAAATTGAGTGTTAATTGGAAATTTGATCACTTATTCTGAAATTTGTGAATTTCAATATTTATTCAGAAAATCCCAAGTGTCAGGTTTTAAACACCAAAAATTGTTTTATATACTATATAAACCAGTGGGATTTTGAAAAGAATGTTATGAATTTTCCAGGTCCAATCTGACCGTGTACCCACACACGACTATTTTTCGTCGGAAGTTTTTAATACAAAGAAAATAGGCCAAGAACACTATTTTAATTGAGGTATTTGACTGTAATGCACGATGTCCTAGACCGAGATTGATTGGTCGTGTGTTGGTTAAGAGAACACGTCCCCAAACTATGTCGGATGGACGTTACCCTATATGGGTTACCCACTCATTGGGTTTCAGGTCGTAGTAGATTCTAGACCTATGCTCTTTCGGGAAAGCCATCTTTAAGAGACATAGCCATGCTCAATGAGGTGAGACGATGCCTGGTTACGCTAGTAGACCACCAAACTTCAAGTAGGCCGTGCCCTAGAGCGGGCAAAATTATCAATTGGAATGCGTGTTGAGTGAAATATCTATGCCGAATTATGGGACAAAATTGTGTGACATGGAATGGGAACGTGTCATAACGATTTGGCCCTATAATTAGGACCACTGTGCTGATTTGAGAATTGAGTGTGGCGTTCCAGTTGTTAGAGCTTAATTATTGCTCAATCGGTAAGATTATATGTGATATAAACTATACTAACATATAGGGTGGATCTAAGACAAGGTAAATCCTCTATACCAAATGCATGATTGTATGGTTAGGACGTCTCTGGGCGTATTACCCTCTTAATCGGGGTTTAGAGTATGGACTTACTGAAATGTTATCTCACTAGTTATTGAATAACCATTTTCAAGTCCTTAGAAGGTGGTAGTGGAGGACCAAGGCCCCGAAGTCTGAGGAGGAGGAGTAGGGAGGATCGATGGATGTGTCCTATTAGTATGTCATAGGACAGCCTCTTTTGAGAGTCAACCTTTTTGTAGGCTTTTGACTAGACTCGTTTTGTACCTAAATCTCGTTGTTTATAAAAGTGTGCTTTTGTGAATTGATGTCCTGCTTTTCTATCCCAAGATAATTATTGTCTAAAGATTTATTTTCGCTTCCGTATGTGCTTAAAAATGAATGGGTCGGCGACTCGTCTTGGGAAGTCACAAAATATTATCAACCAGAGAGGGATGGGCACGCGCTCGGAGTTCGGGGCGTGACAGTGAAGGAGTCACTGCAAAAGCTGGAGAACACAATTCAATCGATGGGAGATTTACAGCTTGTTCACATCCTTAAAAAACCCTGATTTTATTGAACTTTTTCTCCTTCTCTCACTTTTTGCTGTTGACAAAAATGGGGAGAATGTATGCAGATTTAAACTTTGATGCTTTTGGACTTTTGTTAACTTTGGTTTAATTGTTGTTTGACTGTTTTGTTGAACCTTTTGACGCTTGCAACAACTGTTGGTGATATTGATTATGGTTGGATAGTTATTTGTCTTCAGGATTAACATGTTTTCTGTGGTTGCAAAATCAATGCTATCCAAATCCTAATCAACTTATTTTTATAAGATATCATGTATTGCTTAAGAGTTGTTTTGGAGGTCAAAAGTTCTCAAATCTGTAGGAAAGTTTTGTCACCATAAAAAAAATGGGGAGATTGTTTGAGAAAACTCCTTAACTGTTTTGAAGTTGACAAAACATTTACAAAGCCTAGTCTGAAGACTTCCAGACTCTAATATCAAAGTCTGAAAACCGCCAGACTTTAGGTTCAAAGTCTTCCCACACTAACGGTTTCCAGACTGAAAAATGAAGACTTATCCAGATGCGAGATTATCTTTATTTCTTCAAAGAATCGATTCGTATGATTTATGGATGACCTTATGGTTGGATATAGCACCTACATGATTGATTATCCTTATTGGAATCAATTTCGATAATCAAATCTTTTGAAAGGTAAGTAAACTTGGAAAGTTCTACTTATGAAAACCAAGATCCCAATTGTATAGGCGAACAGGATTGATGGGCTTTCATCACAAATTATCAAACAACTCGAGATCTCTTTAATTGATTATGTCCAACGGGTAGATTGGAAGAATTCCTTAGAAAAGTTCCAACCGTTGTGAAGGCGTGAAGGAGTATTTAAGGCAAACTCTCTAGTTGTTCAAGATAGTGCATGAAAAAAAAAATCAAAGTCTGAAACTTCCTAGTTCCATGTTATTTCATTCACTGAGCTCAAAATTGTATACAATAGAGAGAAACTCATAGTGAGACTTTGTGAGAGACTAATAGAGACTCTTCATTGTGAAGTTAAAATCGCAAGACTATAAAATCTATTTTATTTCTTAGTGGAATCCAGCTAGTAAGCTATCTACGCGAGAGAGTGGACGTAGGCTTAATCTAAACCGAACTACTATAAACCTTGTGTTCTTATTCTCTTCCCTCAACTCCTTTATTTTAATTCGTAGCTCTAATTAATTGTTTAAAGCTTAAATTCCTTGATTTTATTTGAAACTACTAAAGGTTAAAGTCGTTCTTAGATTGTGATTTCCTATAAGCAAACTATTTCTATTGAACCTTGCGAAAAATTTTGTTAAACACCTATTCACCGCCGTGTTATTACTAGCCCTTTCAATGACTAGCCAAAGAAGAAGGGAAAATAAAAAAGAAAGGGAAAGGGAAAAAATAATTAAAAATTCAATTCTTTAAAAAATAATAATTACAAATAATTAAAAAAATCAATTTTTTGTAAGATAAAAATTAAACAAAATAAAAATTATTAAAAGGAATGCACGAAAGAAAATAGTATCAGATTTTTCATACCCAATAGCGAAAAATCAAATCTAATTCCAAATTTCAAGCAAATACCAAAACATATTATTATTTTCTTAGAAAATGACTTCCTAAAGAAATATTTTTCAAGAAAAATTGTGCCTTGATTTTTGAAGAAAATTATAAAAATTGTCCTCTAGATTTGTATTGAATGAAAGTGTTTTAGCAATATCATTTAAAAAAAAAATCATAAGAAACAAGCATTCCTAGATTTGAAAGTATTTTAGCAACATTTTTTTAATCACAAGAATGAGTTTTCCTAAATTGGGTTAAGTATTTAAGTAATATAGGTTGAGTCAGATATGAGTTAGGTATAAATAAAAAAAATTACATTATGTAAAAATGGGTCATAAACGTATTAATAGGTCAATTTGAGTTCGACCATTTATAAACAGGCCCAAAAATGACCTACCCGTTTAATACATCTAGTTCTAGGTTATACCTAGGTTCCATCTGTATTATCAATCAAATGATTGCAGTAAATTATCTCGTTCGATGACCACAACTTATTGTTAATCCACTGGCCACAACTTATATTTAAACACACAGAGAATATGAAATATTAAGAAAGTAAAAGTCTTGGTCATAAAATGGAAGTTCAAACTAGTAGTTCAAAATTATACACTCATCACCGGACCATGGAATATCATAGGATCTTGTAGAGACATAGACCAAGAAGAACACCAAAATTTATTCTAGGTTCAAGTTCCACGTTCCACCTGCCTTGAACCTTGAACCTAGAACCTACTCGTCAAAACAAATTTTCCAATTTTTGGAACCTGAATTCGAACAGATTCCTATTGATCTAATTCTTTGATTCCATATTCTACCCTAGAACCATGTTTATCCATATTCTCTAGGAAAAGGTACTAGATATAAAATGAGCTTTAAGATTAATCGGAAGTTGGGAAGTATTTTATTTTACGAGTCTTAAATGTCATGCTATTTTAATGTAATACTGACTTTAATGCCCCTAAATGTTTTGAGAACACATTGTTGCACGTTAGAAGAGTTCTTATAAGCAAATGTAATATTCGTGTCAATGGTTAGCTTATCGATCTTTCTCTTATCAAAAACTCTTTGTAAGTATTTCAATTGTTAGGTTTTTTTTACATTTTTTTACTTTACTTATTTATTAATTTTTTATTGTGCTAATTTATTATTTTCAATTTGATGTGAATTTTTTATCCATGTAGCATATATATGTGAAGAGCTTAGAGTAGGTTAAATGGATGGGTACAGGTTTTCATAAATTGGGTTAAATATTAATGAGTTTTGGTAATATGAATATGGTCGAGTAGAGGTAATAACATTTATATTGCATGGAAAATGGGTCAAACCATTTTTTACCCGACCCTGTAGGAGACTAACAATACAATCTAAAGGGGGTGAGTAGGTTATTATGGAAATATAGGCAATCTTTTCGAGAAATAACTGAAACTAAGTAAAGATCGAGTCAAGGTGATTTTCAAAACTCGTGAGTGTATTTTGTGCTTGTAAAAGTGATAAGAAAAAAAAAACAATAGCACACAAAGATGTATAGTGATTTGGTTCTATCCCCAAGACTACGTCCACTCTCAAACTAACAGCCATGAGTTGGGCTAGATTATACCAGTAATCTGCTAAAAAATTTACAATTGACAAGTACTAATCCTTTTACACAATAGATCACACTATTAGGTTTCAAATTATGCTCTTACTCTTATATACTTAATCTTTAGCACAATTACTCAAATAGTAAGAACATAACACTCAAAAAAAAGTTGAAAGAGAACGTTTAGCTAAAGACATAGCATATAGCAGATTTTCAGTCTTTTGTATTACACGTGTCTCTCATTTGGCTTCAGGGATATTCTTTTATACTCATCTTCAATCTATTCATTGGAGGTGAATTGGAGAAGAAAAGAGTTGTTAAATTACTGTTAATGCTGCTGTCTAGAGATAGAACTTCCTATATAGTTCTTCTCCTGAATATCCGCAGACTATCTTAAAATAGCTTTTGCTGTTGTTCCTATGCTGCAGCTTATGATAGGCATGTCAAGCAACCCAATTTCTCAGTTGTTGTTATCATCTGGATCCTTTGTTGCAGCTTATGATAGGCATGTCAAACAACCTAATTTCTCAATTGTTGTTATCATCTGGATTTTATTGATGCGCATATCCACTTTCACAATGAGAACCAACAAACATTATCAAATGAACGTTGTTGTCATAGTTCTAGTTACCTAATGTGTACAACCTTGAATACAAACATCAACATTAGCTAATCTTTAGCTCCATTGGTGCTGTTAGTGGAAAACCGTATCGAGACATTTCGCGATCTTTTATCACCTAGATCACACCATGGTCATCATGTAGACTTTGATACTTGTCAGGAACATTTGCATTTACCATAGTAAAAATCATACTAAGGATAGTTAAGAAATCATCATAATCATTTTAAAATGGTTCCTCAACAAACCCGATCCGCACATTTAACAACCCTAATCACATCTAATGGAGGCTATCACAGCATGTAGATATTAAATTACACTTTCATCAATAACATTTCATCAGGCCTGATGTGGGGTTGCCATCCTCCTCCATCATTATTTTTGTAGATGACCAAAATTTGAGATCTTGATTTGCCCATCATTGCGCATCATTTTGGAAACCATCCCACGAGATTCTATTATGTAGATTGGACTGCACATAATGGGTGAATAACTTGACCAAAAGAATGCCTAGAGTCTAACTTTATGAAATGGACCTCATAGTGACGGAAAGGCAACCTATATGTGAGTAAAATGCACATATAACTTATATGAATCGACCGCCCAATTTTCTTTTCATAAATGGTTAATACAAAAAAAAAAAAAAAAAAAAAAAAAAAAACCTAAATTGATACACCTATAACAAATTTACTCAAATCTAATTTATTGACCATCAAAATTTCCAAATTGTTATATCTGTTATGAATTTACCCTCAATTAGTTTCTGTTAAATTTTATTATCAAATTATTGAGTCAAATAATGCATGTCAATTGACAAGTGTACCAATTTGCAGTTTTACCATATGTTTATCACAGGTGTACTAGTTTGTGATTTTTCATGATTTTAATCCAATTTAACAAAATTAACGAAGGACAAATTTGCTACAAATGTACCAGTTTGAAATTTTTCATAGTAAAAAAGAAAGTTAATTTTAGGTAAACTTGTAATAGGTATACCAATTTGGAATTTGTGGTCAAAAAATTATTTTGAGTAAATTTATCACAGGTCTACCAATTTATGATTTTTCGTTATATTAGCCCTTTTATATATGACCTGTATAACTAAAATATATTTACTCGAAATTAATTAATTTAAAATAGACAACCAGGACTACATATTCTGTTGTGGCATTGAATTCATAAGCCAAGAAGAGTCTAGAAAGTACAACTCTTTTTGGTTTTCTTGTTCAACCTTCTAAATGTAATCTCGATGGGCTCGCCCCCATATTTTCTTGAATTTTTTTAGAGAAAATTTCAAATAAAAATATAAAAGTGATATCATTTTCTCAAAAAATAGTTCAAAGTAGATCTTATTGTAAATAAAAACCTGAAATGACCATATGTTAGTGTCAAAAAAAGGCCTAACCTCACCAACTAGCCAATTTTTTTTTTCTTCTGTGGAAAAAAAATCCCCATTTAGACAGCACACCTCGAATTCAGTCCGTCCCTATAACACCGATTTACCAATTGATCGATTTATTAAGAAATTCTTAAATAACTCTATCAATTGTAGTCCTCAAACCTTTTCAGTGCAAGGGCTTCCTGCACAAATGAGGCCCTTGAACTAGTCTCCGATCTCTTTGCCCTTCCCACTTTTCACGAGCTAAGCGATCCAGCACCTCCGTCCCTAGAACAACCATTTCATTTACCTCTCCTTTGTTGTTCTCTCAGGACAAGGTAATTCCTCTAGATGATTTTGTGTCTCCACCCTCACAGCCTGTACATATTTGGACCTCAAAAAGTACTCGACTGGCCTAAAGGATTGTGGAGTTGCGTGATTTTTCATTTGGTATATTGCGTTCTTAACTTGATTGCGCACGTCTGCAACAGGTAATGGGAATTTCATAAGGAGGTTTTGCTATTTTTGAGATTTATTATACAAGTCGATAACAAGACATTGAAAGTTACAACTGGATCCTAAAAATTGCGACTTGTGATATACTCCTGTGAGTCAGGATCAATTTTTTTAGACATACCATAGTATCTGAGCTCATTTTGGGAGGTGCAATCACATGGAGAGAACGAGACGAACGAGACAGAAACGACAAATCTCAAAGTCGTCGCTCTCCTCCCACCCCGTGCAAATTAACTCATTACCTCGAACCTCTTTTCCAGTTCTGCAGTCGATGAAGAGTACATGGAGTCAAATCTTTTCACGGGAGATTGACCAGCCTGGGTACCTCCTTCGACATCGATTCCTGCAATGAGGATGCACGATCCATTATAAATATTAGCAATCGCTGCAGACCAGACTATGAAACAAAAACAATGACTACATGCATAGGAACCAACAAGCATAAATTTTAGTGTGACAGATTCCATTACATTATTAAATTTACCACGCTTTACAAGGTAGCAGCATATGAAGAAAGTTTGTGGTCTTTAACCAATTGTCTTTGGGTGGTGCAACAATTTCCAGCTATTCTTCGGGCGCATGAAGACTGGGCTTGGCTTCTGCTGCCTCATCTCTATCTCTCTAGAACCAGGATATCCTTCAGGTACACTTTCGATCTTCCTGTGAAAACTCGATGCAAAGAAAACTATTAGCAGGGTTTAGGTGGATTGAAGCCGTCGAGTCTCATAGAGGACAGGTGAGTTTCGGAATTTTATATGAATGCAGTAAGAGGTTATCTGCAAATTATGGTTGGTATGGTGACTTGTTCTACTTTTCGCTAGCAACAATGATCGCATCAAGAAACCGTCGCCTTTTTGAAATGTTGCTGGAAGATAGCAGAACTCATGCAGATTGATTCTTTTATGGTTTGGGTTGGCAATCCGAGTCCATCCGAGGTTACAATAGGATAAGTCAGCTAGCCGAAAATAGTATTTTTAGTTGGGAGCAAAGAAACCACAAACATTGCGCCAAGATAACCAATCTATTGCAGTGAAGCTGGTATTTTCATGCTCTGAATAGCATCAGAGTGAGAACGCAATGATGGATCCACTGATGGGAGCCTTGTATCCTTCTAACGGGTTCCGCTCAGACAATCTGTAATATATGGGCTAAAAAAAAAAAAGGAAAAGAAAGGGTTTGAAAAGTCAACAAAAGAAGTGAAGGAAAGTGGAGGAAGCTTCGGCTGTGTTTTTAAAGAGAGGGAGAGAGAGAGAAGCACGGGCAGAAGCAGGGGAAAGAAAGAAACAGGGGAGAGGAGAGAAAGAAGAGAAAGGAAAAAGGGAAAAGGGAAAAAAAATTGGCGTAGTCACGACCCGGACACCTCACCAAGCCGACTCAACTCCATTTTGAAATGCCGGTAAATGATCGAGGCCTTTAATCATCTACTTGAAGCAATCGCCCTAATTATGGCTCGAAATTCGGATTTCTTGGATATTTGTGTGGCAAAGCCTGATTTTTGAGTCTTTGAGCTGCATATTTTTGTAGAAATGGTACTTTGGGATGTTGTGAAGTTATAACATAACTTGATTTGAGTTTGTTCGGAACAGAATTTTAAAGTTGGGGACACATTCTAGAACGGTAGCAAACAGTAGCTTTGAGGCTTTTTTTTTAGGTACTGTTTTGGGGCGGCTGAGTTAGGGTTGTTGTTGTACATTAAGAGAGCTTTCTAATGACTGTAAGATGGCTTGAAACGGAGTTTTGTAGAGCAAGTTATGGTGCGACAAAGTTGGCGCATGAGCTGTGCCTAGTGGAAAACAATGGGTTTCTGCTAAATGCGAACTTTCGTGGTGCATAGATGTCATTATATCGACAAATAGGCCTAGTATAGGCGAGCCGTTATGAGAATATCCTTTTTACTCAGCCTTTTCGATGAGACCATGGCGGAAGAAAGTTCACCAGACATTGTCCTCAACCTGATAAGAAGAGCCCAGCCGTATCTCTTCATCCACGGTGTTATCAACGGGAAGCACAATGCCCCATTCTTCGTCACTCGGTTTCAGGATGCTTTGCATCACTTCTCTTCTCTATTCGACATGCTTGACACTATAATTGTAACATATGGCGGTTCGTCCGCGTCAGGGCAGGTGGCCTAAATGGATAATATTACACAGTGGGGCCCGGGATGTTGCAATAATACCCTGCGAAAACCAGGAGAGGATGCTGATCGAGAAGGTAATGTTGGGGAGGGAGGCGTTGAATACGATAGCCAGTGAGGGATGGGAGAGAGTGGAGAGACCGGAGTCGTACAAGCAGTGGCAATTACGCAACATGAGGGCCGGGTTTGTGCAGGTGCCCTTAAGCAGGAGGCTAGCGCAGTTCGTATTTAATAAGATAGCTTCGCGCTACCACAAAGATTTCAACGTAGACAAAGTCGGCAAGTGGCTGTTGCTAGGATGGAAGGGACGGTTTCTATACGCCTTTTCTACTTGGAAACCGGCATAGCGAGATCGATATGTGCGCATGGTTGAAGGAGCAAAAATGAGGTCGTCACTAACAGCGGCTGTCAAAAATCAGAAGATGACCGGGCATGTCGGAATCCCCTCATGATTCTCCTCAAAATGTTTACACCTGGGTTTTTACCCAGGTATGAGCTTTGCCAATGTTCTGATTGGCTTGATTGCATTGATTAAATGGTTGAATTGATGAAACCGACACCCATGGGTACTGGCCATAGGCGACCAGAAGAGGCAGCGACCAAATGGAGCCCTGGTGGTTTTAGGCCAATGTCCAAGCCAGCCTTAATCCTTGTAATAGTTTATCTTAGATTAATTCCAATTAGCCTAGTTTAGACGTTGATAGCCTCATTAGCATATGCTTTGTTAAATAAAAACAATTAGACTTAGCCTCACATTCAATTAAACTATTAGAATTGTCTAGCTTAGATTTCACCTTCTTCTTTTTTTCGGTCCGAGATTTCACCTTATTCAATTGATTAGAATTAAGCTTGCCTAAGTTCAAGTAGCAAGATTATGAGGGTTCATGTCTCGAGGCTCAATATTAGAGCTTTGTATAACTCTTTACCCAACAAGTAGTGGGTTGTTTTCAGTTCTAGCACCTAGGTAGATGTATTTCAATTACTTGGGTGTTTACTTATTACACCATCATTTCAATATATTGATTGCCAATTTCCTTTTCTAGAATAGGATAATATTATATTAGAATTTTAATGAACTTCGTTCATAAACATCTGAATAGTCACCTTGAGACTAATGGGATTATAAATGGTAATCAAGAGTAATTTGTCACTTAGATTACACACTGTTAAGTTAGGTACCTAAAAGGTTCTAATAGAAAAATTAGCATAAGCAAGGCCCCATCCCTCTTTAGTTGAGTAAAAATTGAGACCCCTACATCTCGATTGGGTTCTAACCGACCCCCAAAGATGGCTAGTAGCAACTCCTAAAAATATTTAAGAGGCTAAGAACTTTAAAATGAAATATCTTGTCATGTGAGGTATAGGCTTGGAAGAGCACGCGCTCTTAATTTTGATATATCGTTTTGCGGTGTTATCATTTGGTGGGCCATTTAAGACCGTCACTTGTATGTATCATTCTAACCATCTTTCGAGCAAATACCTCTAAACCTATTCGCCAAGAGTGGCCTCTCAAGGGGTAGGTCGCAAGAGTCCCCACTCTCATAGCTTGTACATATTTCGACCTCAAAAACCTTCAACTGGCCTAAAGAATTGTGGAGTTGCTTGATTTTTCATTTGGTATATTGTGCTCTTACCTTGATTGAGCATGCCCGCAATAGGTAATGGGAATTTCGTTAGAAGGTTTTGCTATTTTTGAGAGATTTACTATAGATGTAGATAGCAAGAGTTAATAAAAGTTACAAAGGCATCCTAAATATTGCGCCTTATGTTATGGTCCTGTGATTCTGGATCAACTTTTTTAGACATAACATAGTGTCTTGAGTTCATTTTGGCAGGTCCATTCACATGGAGAGAACGAGAAATAAACGACAGATTTTGAAGCGGTCCTCTCCTCCCACCTGGTGCAAAATCAGCCTTTACCTTGCTCCTGTTTTCCAGTTCTGCAGCCAATGAAAGAGCATATGGAGTGAAATATTTTCTCGGGAGATTGACCGGGTGGGGGAACTTTTTATTTTGACTTTGGTAGCCGCAATGAGAATGCCCTATCCATTATAATATTAGTAATCGCTGCAGACCAGACTTCGAAAAGAAAACAATGACTTTGTTCATGTGCTTTTCTTTCCAAAGTATATACGTACGAATCAACACACATAATATTTTAGTGCGACAGATTCCATTACATTAATAAATTTTCCACGCTTGACAGGGTGGTCAGCATGTGAAGAAAGTTTATGGTCTTTAAATAATTTTCGGTGGGTAGTGGCAGTAATTGCTGCTGTTCTTCAGGCGCACGAAGACTGGGCTTGGCTTCTGCTGCCTCATATTTCTCTCTTCAGAACCGGGATATTCTTCAGGTATGCTTTCGATCTTCCTGTCAAAACTAGATGCAAACAAAATTATTAGCAGAGATTAGGTGGATTGAAGTCATCTACTATCATAGAGGACATGTGAATTTGAGAATTTTCTGTGGATGCGGTAGAAGGGGATCTGCAGATTATGATTAGTTTGGTTACTTGATCTACTGTCACTGACAACAACGATCGGCATAAAGAAACGTCGCCTTTTCAAACATTACTGGAAATACCAGAACTTCTGTGGATTGATTCTTTTATGATTTGGGTTGGCAATCGGAGTCTGAGGTTACAATAGGATACGTCAGCTAGCCGAGAATTTTTTTTCTTTTTCCAGATGGGAGCAATGAAACCACGAACTTTGGGTTGAGATAACCAGTCTATTGCAGCGAAGCTGGTATTTTCTTGCTCTATTACCGTCAGAGTGAGTGAGAACACAATGATGGATCCACTGATGGGAGCCTTGTATCCTTCTAATGGGTTCCAATCGGACGATCAGTCAATATCTGCTGTTGTAGATCGTTGTTTAGTTTCTAGACCAACTTTTCAAAGCGCACCCAACAGATGCGGAGAGATGCATCATGTGGTTAATGTTGCCCCATTTTCAAATGATTGTCGTGATACACTGGATACTGAAGAGACCGAATTCTCCAATGCAGTCTTCGAATACATAAGTCGCATACTCATGGAAGAAGACATAGAAGAGAAGACATGCATGCTTCAAGATTCTTCGGATCTATTGTCAGCTGAAAAATCCTTTTATGAGGTCCTCGGCAAAAAGTACCCGCCTTCACCTGAACCAAGTCGCACGAATTGCATCACCTACAATGACAAACACTCGAATGATAGTCTCTTAGACAGCACTAGATATACTAGCACTATCGGCTGTAGGAAAACCGGATACTATGCCAATATTGGTCGGGTTCAAAATCCAAGCAATTATGTTACGAGTTTTGAAAAAGACATTAGTCCAGCGGCATTTCAACCTAATCGAGGAGGTAATGCACAGAGGCTTGACTTGTGGGGTGAGTGCCAATTCGTTCGGCAGTTTAGGATGGGGATCGAGGAATCCAGCAAGTTTCTTCCTAATCAAGCACCTACCAAACTTCTACCTCTGAAACCGAATAGAAAGATTGACAAAAGGGACCGCCTTGGTGCATCGAAGAGAAAAGAGAGTCTCCATAGGGAGGAAGGAAATACGGGAGAGAGAAGTAGCAAGCAGGCTTTTGTTCATGAAGAATCCGTACTTCGCTCGGATGCTTTCGACATCGTTCTACTTACTGGCCAAGGAGAGGGCCTGGCACGTCTTATGAATCTCCGTGCATCGTTGAAGAACGGAGTGAACAAAATTGAACACAAGATCCAAGAGCTCAAAGCGGGCAGAGGTCGCGGCAAGGAGAAAAGAGGGAAAGTGGAGGTAGTCGATGTGAGGACGCTCCTCATCCAATGTGCACAAGCCATAGCATCAAATGATCATAGAAGCGCGAATGCTCTGCTGAATGAGATCAGGAAACACGCCTCACCTTTTGGCAATGGGACCCAGAGACTCGCTCACTACTTCGCTAATGGTCTTGAGGCGCGGTTGGCCGGCACAGGCAGCCAGATATATAGAGGCCTCATCAATAGGAAAACAACAGCAGCTGATATGCTGAATGCATACCAACTGTACCTTGCAGCTTGTCCATTCCAAAGATATTCTAACGCGGTCTCGATCTTTTCGATATTAGATACGGTAGCAGATAAGATGAAGATTCACGTCATTGATTTCGGCATTCTTTATGGATTCCGATGGCCCTCTCTGATTCAGCACCTTTCCCAGAGACCTTGTCCCCCGAAGCTCCGGATCACCGGTATAGACTTGCCTCAACCGGGATTCAGGCCCGCAGAAAGAGTCAAGGAAACGGGTCAGCGCTTGGCAAATTACGCTGAAAGTTTCAACGTGCCGTTTGAGTACAACGCCATTGCAAAGAGGTGGGAGTTGATTGAACTAGAGGAACTCAAGATCGATAGGGACGAATTGACTATAGTCAACTGCATGTTCAGGTTTGAGAACTTGTTCGACGAGACCATCGCGGAAGAAAGTTCACGAGACATTGTCCTCAACCTGATAAGAAGAGCCCAGCCGGATCTCTTCATCCACGGTGTTATCAACGGGACCCACAATGCCCCGTTCTTCGTCACTCGGTTTCGGGAGGCTTTGCATCACTTCTCTTCTCTATTCGACATGCTTGACACTATAGTACCCCGCGAAAACCAGGAGAGGATGCTGATCGAGAAGGATATGTTGGGGAGGGAGGCGTTGAATACGATAGCCTGTGAGGGATGGGAGAGAGTGGAGAGACCGGAGTCGTACAAGCAGTGGCAATTACGCAACATGAGGGCCGGGTTTGTGCAGGTGCCCTTAGGCAGGAGGGTAGCGCAGTTCGTGATCAACAATATCGCTTCACGCTACCACAAAGATTTCGTCGTAGATGAAGTCGGCAAGTGGCTGTTGATAGGATGGAAGGGACGGTTTCTATACGCCTTTTCTACTTGGAAACTGGCATAGCGAGATTGATATGTGCACATCGTTGAAGGAGCAAAAATGAGGTCGTCGCTAACAGCAGCTGTAAATCAGAAGATGACCCGGGATGTCGGAATCCCCTCATGATTCTCCTCAACATGTTTATACCTGGGCTTTACCAGATGAGTGAACGGTTTTTATTGAACCCTTTGTTTAACACATTGTGTCGCTTCTGTCTAATTTATGTGCCCTTTTGAGTGGCGATTCATTCACGTCTCATTTTTTCGGCACAGAAGAAGCATTGTTTTGATCGTGTAATACCATATGATTGTTACTAAAAGATAATCGAATCCACCACCTGAACAGTTTCCCGATATATCAGCTGTTCACATAGGTACATATCCATGTGTAGGGTAAACATAGCTGAAATTCCAAATATCTCATACTCTATATACATTTTTGACAAAGACACCTAAAACCGCTATTCCAAAGTAGATGTTCAGGCTCAAAAAGGAAATTGCTTTCACAAACCCGCCGGCCACATGTAGGGCCGCATTTTGTGACTCAGATTTAATAGGCCAAATTCATAGTGGATCACTCTTTCTTTTTTTTTTTTTTTTGGGGGGCGCCGGGGTTGGGGTTTAAAATAAGCTAAATTGGGTCGAGAACAAATTAAACTCTAAAAAATAGGTCATAAATGATTTGGTTTTTGTCGAAATAAACCAATATTTTAACTCTGTTTTTCTAGACCCCATGTCAGTCGGCCACTACGAATACACGCTACCTAACCCAAATAACTTGCAGCTTGCTTCCAGTTCCATATCTAGACGGTCAAATCCAAGTTCTCGTCGCTCACGCTGTGGCACAGCAGACCTTTTGCTCGCAATCCGTGCTCATCTGTTTCCGGCGTCGCTGGCTTCACGCCCCTGCTCTTGGCGAGTAATGTTGTTTTTGTTCTATCTTTTCCTTTTATACTAGCGTTCTGGTTTCCGTCATATTTCTTCTGACTCTGCTTCTTTATGATCTCTTCTGTGTTTCAACCGCTCCTTTACAGTTGGGCCAACCCACGACCTTTTGTGGCCTCGAGGTTTGGGCACTGAGTCCTAAATTCTTCTAGACCCCATGTGGGTTGATACCATGAGTATATCTGGACAAGCTCTGAACAGAGAGCACCATGTGGTCATGTAATGTTGTGCGTTCTGTTTGATCTCTTCAACCGCTCCTTTCGTTCGTGGATTATTCATTGTCTGTCATCTTCGCATCATCTCTGATTAACCCAAAACGGGGTCCAGTGTTTTTGAGTATCAGTTTGTTTGATCGCAATCTCGTCTTCTGAAAAATCGTAATCATTCTTTGCTGCAATTGCACAGAAGTGTCAATGCGTATGGTTTCCGTTAATTTTTTGGAATCCATGCTTTGGGTTTGAACTTGTTTGAGGGCTTGCTTCATTACAGGAATGGGTGTTAATTATAAAGTTTCTAGTCTCTGTCTCTTGCTGATTTTGTCCGTCCTCTTGATTCATGTGAATTGTCTTATGTTGTCCTGTAGTTGTGACGATGTTCTGATTGTCGCGTTGGCGTTTGGTTCCTCTGTTTGGCCCTGGTCAACCTTTAGATTAGGAAAAAATATATATATACTCATCAATATATTTTTTTTCAATATAACCTTATTAAATTATTACTCGAGTTTGAGTGTTTACAAAAACGCAATTCTCTAGGCTCTTGAAGCTGCACAAAAGAGAAAATAAAATAGAATATACGTGCAGCAAAGTTTCCAAATTTTATTGAGCCGTGGTGGGGCCCAAATGGGCACACGTTAAAAAAAGGAAGTTACAAAGAAGCAGCGTCCCACTCGGTTTCGTAGAACCAAAAGGGGAAGGCGGGGTCCAGGGTCAAACTTTTGACCTTGGGCACACCCGCATATAAAACAGAATTCTTTTGCAGGTCTTTTTTTCTTCAGTTTTGGTTGCAGCCTGAAACCCTGCGTAAAGACGCCGCCGAACCTACGTACGTGTTGAGAAAAGTCACGTATTGAAACGCGGTTTACTCTAAGTGCCATGAGTGTTCTCTGTTTGTGAGAGACGTTCATAGGCGCTAGGTGCTTGATAGCGGGTCTTCGTATTTCTCGTGCAGCAAAGCTTATTCGTGATTTACATTTAAGAAATATTGGTATATTTGGTATAATTGAGGTTAGAAAACACCGAGAGTGTTTGAGTAACTTGAGTGTATAATCTCCTTGTATCGCTTGATTTATAGTGAAATTCGCTATTACTCGTCCCGTAAACGTAAGTCTTTACGATTAAACCACGTAAATCTATTGTCCGATTTATTTTCTTCATCTATTTATATTATTGTTCGATCGCTAGCCGTATCGCAACAAAAACAAGTGATTTGGTCCATTGGTCCGTCTGGTCCCGGTTCCAAGACCGGCCAATCCGGTCCACGATCCCAAAAACTGGAACCGGAACCGTTCCTCCTGGTCTGGTTCCCAATTCTTGGGTGAAACCCGACACCCCTAGTACAAATTAACTCATTGTCTCAAACCTCTTTTCCAGTTTTGCAGTCGATGAAGAGCACATGGAGTCAAATCTTTTCACGGGAGATTGACCAGGCAAGGTACCTCCCTTACCTCGACATCGATTCCTGTTTATAAATATTAGCGATCGCTGCAGGCCGGACTATGAAACGAAAACAATGACTTTGTCCATGTGTTTTCCAGTCTTAAGTACATGCATAAGAACCAACACACGTAATATTTTAGTGTGATAGATTCCATGTGTTTTCCGATCTAAGTACATGCATAGGAACCAACACACATAATATTTTGTTTCTTTTTCTTTCTCTTACTTTCTTTCTCTCTCTCTCTCACACCCCGATTCACAAGAAGAAGGGCATGACACGGCCGTCCTTTTTTACAAAGGACGCAGCCTCAACGTAACCAAAATTTCAACCCTATATCAACATATATACATCCACATATATATATATATATATATATTTGACGAAAAGGGGCAATTGGTTACAATATCAGAGTATATCTATAATCCACAAACATCAAAACATAAACCTTCTACAAAGACTAACTTATAAACTTATGAACTATGCATAAGCCATACCCAAAATTTCCACCAAAAAAAGTCCTCCCCGAACGAACGCTCACGCCTATTCGTGACTCGCTAAAGAACCTGAAAAACAAGTAGATGAGAGGAGTGAGCTACCACGGCTCAGTGAGTAACACATTTCTTCTAAGCGGATCGAGAAATCACTATGCACATTTAAAACATAACTCAAATACATAATCATAACTCAAATACCAAAATATCAATGGTCCAGTCCATTAGTCAATCTCATAAAACATGCATCAATGGTCTATTCCATTGATTAATCTCATCAACTCATATCGATGGTCCACTCCACCGACCAAACTCAAAATCATACGTCAATGGTTCACTCCATTGACCAATTCATGCTCAAATGTCTAGCCATGGTCACGTGTAACGCCCGTGACAAAACGACCAAGATTCCCCCCTTGGCAAGGTCTCCACATATTATTAGCCGGTGGCTCGGCGGATATCCAGAATAGTATGCGCATACCCACACACCCTCGGGGTCCACGGTGACATTGAGCACCAACCATCAATAACAATATCCAGTAATCCAACATCAAAAGAGAATCATACCACAACTCAAATTTGATATATAAATATCAAGCATTCTCCAAAACATTTCAAGATTCTTTCACAAAGATTTTCACAGATCATTTTTCAAACAACCATTCAAATCAACGTCGGAATATAACTCCCTTCGAATAACAAAAATGTTAGTAATAGCTCGATCCTGTTTAATGCAACAAAATATGCTTTTTATCAACTCATGGAATATATAATCCACCACGTTTCTCAAAACATGAGTTTAAAATACAAAGAAGAAATAGTGTCACTCACCTGGGAAAAGCCAAAAAATCAAATACGACGCTCACACGAACCAACGCATTCGGATTCCTAACAATTAACGGGAAAAAAATATCAAAAAGCCGAGTAAAAATGATATTCTTATAACGACTCGCCTATACTAGGCCTATGAGTCGATAAACGACACCCACGCGCCCCAAAAGCTCACAATTTACCACAAACCCATCATTTTCAGCTAGGCGCGGCCCATGGCCCACTTTGTCACGCCATAACTTCCTCCACAAAATTCCGTTTCAAGCCGTCTTATAGTCGTTAGAAAGCTCTCTTAACGTACAACAACAACCCCAACTCAGCCGCCCCAAAACAGCACCGGAAATAACAAAAAAAGAGACTCGAAGCCACTGTTCGCTACAGTATCAGATTGCGCCTCCAACTTCAAAATTCCGTTCCGAACAAACCGCAAGCTCAAATCACGATCCGAAAGATGCTATAGCTTCACAACGTCCCAAAGTACCATTTCTAAAAAAATTCACAGCTTAACGACTCAAAACTTGGGCTTCGCCACACAAATTCCCAAGAATTCCGAATTTCGAGCCCTAATTGCGACAATCGCTTCAAGCAAGTGATTAAAGGCTTCAATTTCTTACCGGCCTTGCAAAACACACTTGAGTCGGCTTGATGAGGCGTCCGGGTCACGAGCGCGCCAAAATTTTTCCTCTTTTCCTTTTTTTTTTTTTTTTTTTTTTTTTTTTTTTCTCTCCTCCCCTGTTTCGCGTCTTCCCCTGTTTCTGCTCGCTGCTCTTCTTTCTCTCCCTCTTTCTCTCTTTTTAAACTCAGCCGAAGCTTCTCCCACTTTCCTTCAGCCGCCCTTTTTTGACTTTTCAAACTCTTTCTTTTCCTTTCGTTTCTTGTTTTAAAACCTATATATTACACTCTCTCTCTTCTTTTTCCTCTCTCCCGAAAGCTCTCTGTCTCTGTGTCTCTGCTGAAGCTTCCACCTTTTTTCCTCTTCTATTACCTTTCACTTGTCAACCACTTATTTTACACATGAAGACTGGGCTTGGCTTCTGCTGCCTCATCTCTCTCTCTCTCTAGAACCAGGATATCCTTCAGGTACACTTTCGATCTTCCTGTGAAAACTCGATGCAAAGAAAACTATTAGCAGGGTTAGGTGGATTGAAGTCGTCGACTCTCATAGAGGACAGGTGAGTTTCGGAATTTTATATGAATTCAGTGAGAGGTTATCTGCAAATTATGGTTGGTTTGGTGACTTGATCTACTTGTCACTAGCAAGAATGATCGGCATCAAGAAACTGTCACCTTTTTGAAATGTTGCTGGAAGATATCAGATCTTGTGCAGATTGATACTTTTATGGTTTGCGTTGGCAATCTGAGTCCGAGGTTACAATAGGATAAGTCAGCTAGCCGAAAATATTTTCTTTTAGTTGGGAGCAATGAAACCACAAACTTTGTGCCAAGATAAGCAATCTGTTGCAGTGAAGCTGGTATTTTCATGCTCTGATAGCATCAGAGTGAGAACGCAACGATGGATCCACTGATGGGAGCCTTGTATCCTTCGAACGGTTCTGCTCAGACAATCAGTCAACATCTGCCGTTGTAGATAATTGTTTAGTTTCTAGACCGACTTTTGAAAGCGCACGACAGATGTGGAGAGATGGATCATTTGGTTGATGTTGCGCCATTTTCAAATGATAGTCGTGATGTACCGTGCACCGAAGAGACTGGATTTTCTGATGCAGTCTTTGATTACATAAGTCGCATACTCATGGAAGAAGATATAGAAGAGAAGACATGCATGCTTCAGGATTCTTTGGATCTATTGTCAGCTGAAAAATCCTTTTATGAGGTCCTTGGCAAAAAGTACCCGCCTTCACCTGAGCCAAATCGCACCAATTGCATCACCTTCAATGACAAACACACAAATGACAGTCTCTTAGACAGCACTAGATATACTAGCACTATCGGCAGTAGGAAAAACGGATACTACGCCAACATTGGTTGGGTTCAAAATCAAAGCAATTATGGTACAATGAGTTTTGAAAAAGATATTAGTCCGGTGGCGTTTCAACCTAACCGACAGGGTAATGCACAGAGGCTTGACTTGTGTGGTGAGAGCCAATTAATTCGGCAGTTTAGGATGGGGGTCGAGGAATCCAGCAAGTTTCTTCCTAATCAAGCAAGTACCGAACTTCTACATCAGGAACCAAACGGAAAGATTGACAAAGCAGACTGCTTCGGTGCATTAAAGAGAAAAGAGAGTCTCCATAGGGAGGAAGGAAACATGGAAGAGAGAAGTAGCAAGCAGGCTTTTGTTTATGAAGAATCCGTACTTCGCTCAGATGCTTTCGATGTCGTTCTACTTAGTGGCCAAGGGGAGGGCCTGGCGCGTCTTATGAATCTCTGTGCATCGTTGAAGCACAGAGTGAATGAAATCGCACACGAGATTGAAGAGCCCAAAGGTGGCAGAGGTCGCGTCAAGAAGAAGAAAGGGAAAGTGGAGGTAGTCGATGTGAGGACGCTCCTCATCCAATGTGCACAAGCCGTGGCATCAAATGATCATAAGAGCGCAAATGCTCTGCTGAATGAGATCAGGAAACACGCCTCGCCTTTTGGCAATGGGACCCAGAGACTCGCTCACTACTTCGCTAATAGTCTTGAGGGGCGGTTGGCCGGCACAGGGAGCCAGATATGGAGAGGCATCGCCAATAGGAAAACAACAGCAGCTGATATGCTGAATGCGCACCACCTGTACCTTGCAGCTTGTCCATTCCATAGATATTCTATTGCCATGTCGAACATGACGGTATTAGATAGAGTGGCGGATAAGATGAGGATTCACATCATCGATTTCGGCATTCATTATGGATTCCAATGGCCCTCTCTGATTCAAAGCCTTTCCCAGAGACCTTGTCTAACGAAGCTCCGGATCACCGGTATAGAGTTGCCTCAACCCGGATTCAGGCCCGCAGAAAGAGTCAAGGAAACGGGTCAGCGCTTGGCAAATTACGCTGAAAGTTTCAACGTCCCGTTTGAGTACAACGCCATTGCGAAGAGGTGGGAGTTGATTGAACTAGAGGAACTCAAGATCGATAGGGATGAAGTGACTATAATCAACTGCATGTTCAGGTTCAAGAACTTGTTCGATGAGACCATCACGGAAGAAAGTTCACGAGACATAGAATGTTCACGAGACATTGTCCTCAACCTGATAAGAAGAGCCCAGCCGGATCTCTTCATCCACGGTGTTATCAACGCGAACCACAATGCCCCATTCTTCGTCACTCGGTTTCGGGAGGCTTCGCATCACTTCTCTTCTCTATTCGACATGCTTGACACTATAATACCCCGAGAAAACCAGGAGAGGATGCTGATCGAGAAGGAAATGTTGGGGAGGCAAGCGTTGAATACGATAGCCTGTGAGGGATGGGAGAGAGTGGAGAGACCGGAGTCGTACAAGCAGTGGCAATTACGCAACATGAGGGCCGGGTTTGTGCAGGTGCCCTTGAGCAGGAGGCTAGCGCAGTTCGTATTTAACGAGATGGCTTCGCACTACCACAAAGATTTCGTCGTAGACGAAGTTGGCAAGTGGTTGTTGCTAGGATGGAAGGGACGGTTTCTATTCGCCTTTTCTACTTGGAAACCGGCATAGCGAGATCGATATGTGCGCATCGTTGAAGGAGCAAAAAAGAAGCCGTCGCTAACAGCGGCTGTCAAAAATCAGAAGATGACCGGGGGTGTCGGAATCCCCTCATGATTCTCCTCAGCATGTTTATGCCTGGGCCTTTACCAGATGAGTGAATGATTTTTATTTGAAAATCCCCTTGTTTAACACGTCGTGTCATTACCAATCTAATCCCAGTGCCCTTTTGAGTGGCGATTCATCCTCGACTCATATTTCCGGTATGGAAGTAGCATTGTTTTGATCGTGTAATACCATATGACTGTTACTAAAGAATACTTGAATCCAGTACCTGAATAGTTTCCAGGCATAACAGCTGTTCACATAGTTACATATCCATGTCGAGGATAAACATAGCTGAAATTCCAAAGATCTCATATATCAAATGCATGTTTGACAAATACATCTAAAACTACTATTTCAAAATGGACAGGTTGGGCTCAAAAAGGAAATTGCTTTCACAAACCCATTGGCCACATCCAGGGCCGCATTTCGTGACTTACATTTAATGGGCCAAATTTGTAATGAATAACTCTTCTTCTTCTTTTTTTGTAAAATAAGTAAAATCGGGTTGAGAAAAAAATTGAACTCGAAAGAAAAGGTCATAAGTGATTTTTTTTTGGTCAAAATAAACCAATATTTTAACTATGTTTTTCTAAAGCCCACGTCAGTCGCCCGCTACGAATACGCACGACGTAACCCAAATAAATTGCAGCTTGCTTCCAGTTCCGTATCTGGACAGTCAAATCCAAGTTCTCGTCGCTCACGCTGTCGCACAGCAGACCTTTTGCTCACAATTGGTGCTCATCTGTTTCCGGCGTCACTGGCTTTGCGCTCCTGCGACGAGTAATGTTGTTTTTGAGCGTTCCGATTTCTGTCATAGTCTACATGCTCCTCAGTCGCTCCTTCACAGTTGTGGCCTCGAGGGGGGCACGAGTCCTGATTTAATTAGGTTGGTAACATAAGTATATCAGCACAAGCTATGAACAGTGAGCACCATGTGTCATGTATGTGCTTCTGTGATCTCTTCGTTCGTTCATGGATTATTCACCGCCGTATTCACATCATCTCTGATTAACCCAAAACGGGGTCAAGTGTGTTTGAGAATCAGTTTGGCTGATAGCAATCTCGTCTTCTGCTAAATCCTAACCACTCTTTGCTGCAATTACGGGAAGTGTCGATGCATATGGTTTCTGTTAATTTTATGGAATTCTGGTTTGGGTTTGAACTTGTTTTGGGCTTGCTTCATTACAGGAATGGGTGTTAATTATAAAGTTTCTTGTCTCTGTCTCTTGCTTATTATGTCCGTCTTGATTCATGTGAATTGTGCAATGTTTTCCTATAGTTGTGATGATGTTCTGGTTGTCGCGTTGGAGTTTGGTTCCTCTGTTTGACCCTAATCAACCTTTAGATTGGGAAATTACAAAAAGGCCTCAAGCCTCCCTCCAGGAACGTGCTCCATTTTCATGGAAGCCATTTGGGTCTTGTGGTCGAGATTGGACTCCTCACCCATCTCCTCACGGTGGGTAAACTTTAACATTGTCCCTTCATGAGCAGTACTAAGGATGCTAAGAACTTGAGCTTAAAACTGTTGAAGATCGTCGCAACCTACCTCTCGGGGGATGAACAGGTTTAGGGGTATTGCCTAAAAGATGAACCAGACCCATCCTTAGGCGTAGACTCTCCCAGGCCCATACCTCACGTGACATTGAGATATTTTATACCTCACGTGACATTGAGGTATTTTTAAGAATTTTGCAAAAATCAGTCGCCACTAACCTATTAGGATCGGCTAAAAACTCTTTCGGTACCTAATTTTGTTCATTTAAAAAAAAATTGTCAAGCAATTTGGATTAATTTTAGGCATATCTGCTAACACGTGAAATGATCATTGCGAGTGCACAATAATTAAAATAACAGTTAGCAACCAATGAAAGCGTTTAAATAAATTGCGTGGAAGAGCAAATGTTTTTTTTTTTTTTTTTTTTTTGGTAAAACATGGAAGAGCAAATATTTAACATTAAGGAAAAAGTTAATATTAATCTTAACTAGACTAAATGGATCAAAATAGCAAAAGCGTGCAAACAAGGGCAATTATCTTTGAGAACAAATGAAACCTAAGGTAGAAACCTAAAAGTTTACTCAATTTCTTAGCACAACTTTAGTGTTAAGAAACTTTCATTTTTTTGAGAAAATAGCTCACAAAGTTTTTTTGTAAGATTTTTGAAAAGAAATTTTGAATTTCCTGACATTTTTCAATTTTTTTAATTTTCTAATTTCTCTTTTTTTTTTAATAATATATTATTTTTTCGATTTTTTTTTTTTTTTTTTTTTAAATTTATTATTTTTTTTTTTAATTTTTTTTTTTTTTTCATTTCCTGTTTTGTCCTATTCACTGCACTCCCCCACCCCCTTTTTCAGTGACTCCTATTCCCGAAGCCACTTTCTCTCTTTTTCTCTCTTTTTTTTATTATTTCTTTTATTTTCTTTTCCTTTTATTTTTCTTTTGCCTTATGGTCTTCTGCTTCTTCGTGCTTTCTCTGCACGCCCGACGCTCCTTCTTCCCGAAGACCCCTTCACCGCACCAACACCTTCGACCGAGAATTGCCGCCGCCGGCCCCCTTCGTCTCTCCCGAGCGCCTCCTTCACACCTCCGTCCGCCCTCACTCCTTGCGAGAGTCGCGATCCGCCACCGTCCATCACCGGAACGGAGGACACAAAACACACCACGTACGCGTAAGCGACCGTGACGAAGGAAAGAAGCGAGGAACAGCGACAGTAACGTATAAAAACCAACAGAATATGAACGAAGGGATCTACGATTTCAGGGAGACGAACGTGACTTGCATGGGTATCACAAAGACATTTCATCGAACAACACCGACCGGGCCGGAGGCAAACGATAACTCGACGGGACCTCAAAACGCGACTGAGATAAACATAGACAAACAAGCAGGGTCCAGAGGCAACGACGCGCAGCACCGCCGAGGTCGGGACTCGAGCGGACGGAAGAACTGCGAGCCCCCGATCCGGCGAGCTCAAGAACAGAGTAACATGGAGCGCGCCAGTGCGCTTGGGTGACGGGCCCTACTCGGCTCGACGACGGCGGCGGCCAGCAGGGCGAATTCGAGACGGATCGAACCGTGGCCGGCCGCCCTGGCGTCGTCGAGACGAGATCCTCGGGTCAAAGGGGTGCTGAACTCAGGAAACAAAAAAAGAAAAAAGAAAAAGACTTACCGGAAATATGGACTTCGGGAAGCCGGGTCTCGAGCGCGGCCAAGCTTCCCTCTTGCTTTCCACTCTCGATTTCTCTCTGCCTTCCCCCAATCTCCCCCTTTTTTTTCAGCCCTTTTCCTCTCACACGTCCCTCTCCTTCTCCCCTTTCCTTCTCTCTCTGCTGCCTTTTTCTTTCCCTCTGCCCTATGCTCTGCTGCTCTCTGTTTTTCTCTTCTTCTTTCTCCCCTTTTTTTTTCTCTCTGACGTTGCTGTTTTTTCCTTTCCTTTTGCTGCAGGCTCCACACGCGAAGACCTTGACCCTATATCCAATCATGTTTATATTGGACATGTACCCGACTCACTATATTTTTCCGGTCCGATTTCAGGGTCAACCATATTTATATTGAAACCTATTTTGCATAAAAATTTCTGTATAGCAACCTCACACCATGTTTTGCATAAAAACCGCGAGGACTAGCAATTAAAAATACTGTCAAGCGAAATGCTAATGACTTTCATTCTTATCCAAAGGTTCTTAGGTTTCATCATGCACGCTTTCAAACCAGCAGAACAATCGATCTCAAAGAAAATAGAACTTTTCTAATCTTAAAACCGAAATACAAAGTGAATCCTAACCGAAAATCCACCGACGATTTACACAAACGGCTTCAATATTCCATTGCCAAGGAGTGGACCTAGGGACCTCAACCTTGTCCTTGATGCGCTTGATCTTCTTCTCCTTCTTCGGCCTCGCGTTCCACTTCTATTGATATGTTTTTGTCTTGATCCATTAACTGAAAATTGAAAACAAATTATATAACATTAGGATTCTACAAAAAAAGATTAGTTTTCATAGTAAATCAAATCTCTTGGGCTCAACAACAACCTAAACATTCCCCAGCCAACGCTATGCAAAACAAAAGACGTGGCTCCGAGCAACTACAAAGATTTCATTCGACCTTGCATCAACTAGCATTTATGCTCAAACTAGAAAAAAAAAATGATAAATTCGTACCCTTTGTGACCACGCTGGATGCTTTTAACAACCTCCTTCGCGCCTCTTTTCAAGCATTTGTCTTCAGCAGCTGCCAATCAAGAAGAACCACAAGGACATGCCAATAGTCAGCCCAAAGAAATTTCAATCGAACCACAAACATGCAGCACACCCATTTAAGCCCACCCCGCCCCCTCGTGCTTGCCATTCGCAGTGAATATCTAACTCATCAACAAAGAGAACTGGCATTTCGATGCACCCAATTCCAACTAAAGTTTTATCGAATAGGTTTCATAAAGAGCCGAGACCATCAGTCACTATATATCCGATGAATAACGTACCCAAAACTCATCATCAACTCGCCAACCAACAGAAAGAAGAAAGGGAGCAAGAACGCAAGTTAACACGAGACAATGAATAAGGGTTTGATGGGGCATTACCTCTGCGGACGAGCTTGAGGGCGCACTTGCCGAGCTTCTTGCCAGCAAGGGGCTTAGTGATGGGGGCGAGCTAGCAATGGCACGACGAGGAAGTAGATGAACGCATATGAGGAAGCAACGCAACGGGGAGCTGGATCTGGAGATGGCGCAATGGGGAGCTGGCGATGGCGTGATGAGGAAGCAAATGAACACAAATGAGGAAGCAGCGCGATGGGGAGCTGGATCTCGCGATGGCACAATGAGGAGCTGGCGATGGCACAACAAGGAAGCAGATGAATGCAGGTGAGGAAGCAGCACGATGGGGAGCCAAGCTGGATCTGGCGATGGCACAACGAAGGAAAACACTGTGAAGAAGTCTGCAAAGTCTGCGAGAGGTAAAGATAGAAACAGGGGAACAAATTAAGGTTTTGGACTTTTGGGTTAGCTTAAAAACCGGTTACCGAACCGGTCCGGTAGATCCAATTCCCGAACCGGTCCATTCGATCCGGTTCCCGAGTGGGTAATCCCTCGGAACCGGTTTCCGGACCGATTCAAACCGGTTCTAAATTTTGGGAATCAATTTCAACCGAAATCGGTTCCCAACCCTATTTTTTGGGTGGGCCGGTTTGGGAACCGGGTTTACTAGTCCGGTTGCACACCCCTACTGAAGAAACCAGGAAGAAGACAAGTCGGGATGTGAGCTAGGCCAAAGGGAGATGGCTTGGGCCACGCATGGGAAAGAGAGGCAAGCGGTGAGCCGAGCCAAGGCCGAATCTGGCCCAACCCGACCCCTAAGCGCTATTTTGTTTCTCTCTTTTTTGTTGTTTTATTTTTATTATTTTTTAGGTTTTTGTTTAAAAATAGGTGTCAACAAAGATATTAGGCAACGTACGGGGAAAAAGACGGGTTTCAGACAAAGGGCAAATGAAAGAGTTTAAGTACGATAGTACTACAAGAATTCCATAAGATAGTTTTAGAAAATAAGCTAACGTACATGTTTGGTCGAAACCTCTACAAGAGTTGAAATACTAAAATTTACTGAAACGGGGATAGTCCTGAGATGTTACTTTTGGCTATATGTATATGTACATGTAGCCTGAGCTAAGACGGAGGAAATACCAATGAGCAATAAGGCAAACGATGGTATTGGACAAGTAACTTTGCTTGAGGAAGTCTAGTTGATTGATAGTTCTTGGAATGGACTATTACCTTAAGGTGTACCAATCCTCAATGACTGTATTCTCTAATAAATGTGAGCAATTCCGAATTCCGTATAGGTTCCACCTAAAACTTAGAACTTACTAATTGAATCAGTTTCCTCATTTTGTGGAACTTGCAATCTACTCTACATGTATCCTAAATCTCGAAACCTATCAAATCACAAATTCTAGGTAGTCCTATCAAAATGAGTTTTAAACTCATATATGATCCATTTAGGTCATTTGATTTTGAAGAGCTTTCTTTAAATGGGTTAAAAAGGTTAAAGCCTTCTTCAAATGAGCCTAAATGGGTTGAGTTTAAAACTCATTTTCAACCCACTAAGGTCACACCCACACACTCTCTCTCCCCCTTTTCAGCTTTATAAAAATATTTTTAAAATATCGAAATAATTTTTTTTTTTTTTTATTTCCTTTTTTTTTCTTTCTTCTTACCGCTTCCATCTTTTTAGGTCGATGGCTAGCCACAATCACGACAACAACCGACCATGCAAGGGACGAGTTTGCTAGAGGCCAGCGAAGCTCGAGCTTGCTAAGGTTTGGCCCTAGCAAGGCCAAGACCCTACCAACATCTAGCAAGGATCTAGCTTGTTGATCTAGTGAGACTCAAGCTCACCAGCCCCAAGCAAGCTCGAGCTTGGCCAAGACCTTGCCGACGTCTGATGAGGGCCAAGCCTCACCAATTTGGCAAGACTCAAGCTCGTCGATTTGGCGAGATTAAGACCTCGCCAATGTCTGGCGAGGCTCCACCTCGCTAAAGGCCAGCGAGCTCAAGCCTCACTAGCCATCGCCGTGGCTAGTGACCAACCAAAGAAGAAGGAAAAAGAAGGAAAAAGAAGGAAAAAAAATAAAAAGTAATTAAAATTCTATTTTTTTTTAAAATAGAAATAATTGAAAATTTGATTTTTATAAAATATAAAATACAAATTATTAAAAGGAATGCACGGAAGAAAATTAGATTAGATTTTTCATACTAAATGGTGGGAAATCAAATCAAATTTCAAATTTCTAGCAAATACCATAAAATATTGTTATTTTCCTAGAAACCGACTTCCTAAAAAACATTTTTCAATAAAAAATGGATCCTCGACTTTTAAAAAAAATTATAAAAATTGTCCAATAGATTTGTATTGAATGAAAGTATTTTAACAATGCCATTTTTTTTAAATCATCTTGGATGTATTTTAGCAATATAAATTTTTTTAAATATAAGAATAAGTTTTCCTAAATTGGGTTAAATATGTAAGTGTTTTAGCAATATAAATCGGGTTAGGTATGAATTGGGTCTAGTATAGAAAAAAAAAATTACATTAAACATAAATAGGTCATAAACGAGTTATTAAGTCAATTTAGGTCGGACCATTTATAACCCAACCCAGCCCACCCATTTAACAAGTCTAATTCCAATATATACGTAGGTTCCATCTATATCATTAATCAAATCATTACAGTGAATCATCCTCTTTAATAACCACCACTTACTATTAATCCACTAATCGTGACTTATATTTAGACATACAAAGAATATGAAACATTAACAAAATAAAAATCTCAATTATAAATTGAAAGTTTAAACTAATGGTTCTAGATTATTTACTCATCATCAAATGCCATGAAATACGGCAGAATCGCGTAAAAACATAAACCAAGAAAAACACAAATACTTATTCTAGGGTTCAAATTCCAAGTTCCACTTACCTTGAACTTGGAACCTACTAGTCAAAATAAGTTCTCCAATTTTTGTAACCTGAAATGGGACATGTTCCTACTAGTCCAATTCTTTGGTTTCAAATTTTATCTCGGAACCATACTCATCCATATTCTCTAGAAAAAGGTACTAGATATAAAAATGAGTTTTAAGATTTGTTGGAAGCTAGGAAGTTTTTTATTTTACGAGTCTCGAATATCAATACTGTTTTAATGCAATACGTACTCCACCCCTAAATGTTTTGAGAACACATTGTTGCATGTTAAAAGAGTTCTTATAAGCAAATGTTATTTTCGTGTCAATGGTTAGCTTATCGATCTTTCTCTTATCAATAACTCTTTATAAGTATTTCAATGGATAGGGTTTTTACTTTTTTATTTTTTTTTTATTTTTTTCTTGTTGAAATTTATTTTTTCAATTTGATGTGAAATTTTTTTATCCATGTAGCATATATACGTGAAGAGCCTAAAGTAGGTTAAATATATGGGTATAGGTTTTCTCAAATTGGATTAAATATTAATGTTTTTTGATAATATGAGTTCGGTCGAGTAGAAATCATAACATTTATATTGCATGGAAAATTGGCCCGACCTTATTGGGGGCAAACAAATACAACTTAAAGGGGGTGAGTAGGTTGTTATGGAATTCTTAACCATCTCTTGTGGAAAATAGTTGAAACTAAGTAAACATTACGTCAAGATGATGTTTTAAAGCTTGTATGCATTTTGTGTGCTTGTGGAAGTAATAAGAGAGAAAAATAGTAGCGCACAAAAATGTATGGTGATTTGGCTTTATCCCCAAGCCTACATCCACTCTCAAACTAATAGTCACAAGTTTGGCTGGATACACTAATGATCTCCTTATAAAGTTACAATTGACAAGCACTGATACTTTTACACAATTGATTACACTATTAGATTCCAGGTGCTACTTTTACTCTGGTACACTTAATCTTAAGCACAATTACTCAAATAACAAGAATACAACACTCACAAAAATAGTCGAAAGAGAGCGTTTAGCTAGAGAGATGACGTATAGCAGATTTTCGGTCTTTTGTATTGCACGTGTCTCTCCTTTGGCTTCAGGGATCTTTTCTTTTATGCTCATCTTCAATATATTCGTTGGAGGTAAATTAAAGAAGAAAAAATTCGTTGAAGTTACCGCCGATACTACTATCCAAAGATAGAGCTATCCATACAGTCCTTTTCTTGAACATTCGTAAACTTCCTTAAAATAGCTTTTGTTGTTGTCCCTTCGCTAAATCTTCTGACAAACATGTCAAGTAGTCTAGTTTATTGGTTACTATTGTAACGACCCGGGTCCCACTGTATAATATTGTCTGCTTTGGACACTAAGTGCTCACGGCTTTAAAACGCGTTATGCAGGGGCAGAGGGCCATCCCGCAGGCCTTCCCTCTCCCAATCCATAATATTGTCCACTTTGGAGGCATGTACGCAGCAACCTCCTCCCTCACGGCTTTGTTTTCAGCGTAACGGAAGTGTACGTGAAACGCGTTATACAGATTAAAGGGACCTAAGCCTTTATAAACTAGCCCAGGACTCCCCCCCCCCTAAGCGATATGGGATGGGAGACATGTCCTTGGCCTCACCCGTGTACTGCCAAGGCGATCTCAACCCATTCCTCCATACTGCCCCGGGTCTGGGTCGTCACATTCTCCCCCCTTAAGGCACAGCATCCTCATTGTGGCCCCCACATGCGATTATGAGTCAGCTCTGATACCATTTGTAACGACCCGGGTCCCACTGTATAATATTGTCCGCTTTAGACACTAAGTTCTCACCGCTTTAAAACGTGTTATATAGGGGCAGAGGGCCATCCCGCAAGCCTTCCCTCTCCCAAGCCATAATATTGTCTGCTTTGGAGGCATGCACGCATCAACCTCCTCCCTCACGGCTTTGTTTTCAGCGCAACGGAAGCATATGTAAAACGTGTTATACAAATTAAAGTAACCCAAGCCTTTATAAACTAGCCCAGGATTCCCCCCTAAGCGATGTGGGATGGTAGACATGTCATTGGCCTCACTTGCGTACTACCAAGGCTATCTTAACCCATCCCTCCGTACTACCCCGAATCTAGGTCGTCACAACTATTATCACCTAGATTCTATTGATGCACCTATCCACTTCCATGATGGGAACCCAAATGAGCATTGTTGCCATAGTGCTAGCTACCTAATGTGTACAACCTTGAATACAAACATCGACATTAGCTTATCTTTAGGTCAGTTGGTAATGTTTATAGAAATATCATATCGAGACATTTCGTAATCTTTCATTACCTAGATCACACCATGATCATCACATAATATTTGATACTTGTCATGAAGATCCGCATTTACCATAGTAAATATTATATTCATAATAGTTAGGAAATCATCAAAATCATTTGGAAATGGTTCTCCAACAAACCCAACCACACATTTAACAACCCTAATCGCATCTAATGGAGGATTTCACAGCATGTAAATATTAAATTACGATTTTATCAATAAGATTTCATCGGGCCTGATGTGGGGTTGCCATCCTCCATCATTATTTTTGTTGATGACAACATTTTGAGTTCTTGATTTGCCCATCATTGTGCATCGTTTTGAAAATTGTCCCACAAGATTCTAATCTATAGATTAGACTACACGCAATGAGTGAATAACTTGATCAAAAGAATGCCTAGAGGCTAACGTTATGGAATGGACCTCATAGTGATGGAAAGGCCACCTATATGTGAATAAAATGCACATATAACTTGATCAAAAGTATGAATCGACCAACCAATTTTTTTTCATTTATGATTAATATCACGAAAAAATCTTAAATTAATATAATTACAACAAATTTACTCCAAATTAATTTTTTTACCATCAAAAATTCTAAATTGCTATACATGTGACAAATTTATCATCAATTAATTTATGTTAAAATTTACCATCTAATTGCTAAGTTTAACAACACGTGTTAGTTAACAAATATACTAGTTTGAGGTTTTACCACTCATTTGTTATACGAAAATTAGTTTGTGATTTTTCATAGTATTAATCCAATTTAACAAAAATTAATAGAAAGTAAATTTGTTACAAATGTATCAATTTATGATTTTTTTATGAAAAAAAAAAACTCTTTTTGGTAAATTTATCAGTACCAGTTTGGAGTTTTCTGTGGTAAAAAAATTAGTTTGGATAAATTTTCCATAGATGTACCAATTTTGGATTTTTTGTGATATTAATCCTTTTATATATAACCTATACAATTAAGAATATATTTACTCAATTAATTAATTTGAAATAGACCCCTAGGACTACATATTATGTGGTGGAATTGGACGTGCGGACCTCTAGAGTGCCTTAACTTTGCACAAAGGGACACTTAAGTGCCATGACTTTCGAAAGGTACATTTAAGTGTCAAAATCGGAGTAAAATGGATCACTTGAGTGCCAATCCGGCCAAAGTCTGGCCAAAACGTCGACGTGGCATTTTTCTGGTGAACCGAGCCTAAAACGACGCCGTTTTGTACGCCGACGTAGCTAAATAATGCAAAAACGGCGTCGTTTGAACTCGACATGGTAAAAAAATAATTAAAAAATTAATTAAATTAAATTAAAAATTAAATTTAGTTAAAATATTTAAAAATTATAATTTTAAAATTAAATTTAGTTAAAATATTAAAAATAATAATTTTAAAATTAAATTTAGTTGAAATATTAAAAAATTTATAAAATTTAAAAAAAAAAAAATGAAAGGGGAGGCGGTTGAGGGATCGGCCGGCCCTCGCCCCGCCGACCCGCCGCCGGAAGGGTCGGCGACGGCGGGGAGGGTCGGCCGGGGTTGCGGGCCTCGGCCAAGGGCCGGCGACCCCGGCCAACCGACGACGAGGGCTCGCGAGCCCTTGCCCCGCATCGGGGTGAGGGCCGCGGCCCCTCGCCCAAATCCAGCGAGGGCCGCGAGCCCTCACCACCGGCCACAAATCTAGGGAGGGTTGCTACCCTCACCCAAATCCGGTGAGACCCTAGCGGGCGGTGGCCCTTGGCCGGCCGGGCGAGGGCCGCCGACCCTCGCCGGATCTAGGCGAGGGCTTGTGAGCCCTCGCCACCGGTCGGCCGGGGTCACCGACCCCTAGCCAGGGCCTAGCGACCCCCGCCAACCCTCCCCCCGCCGTCGCCAGCCCTTCCTAGCGGCGGCGGGGCGGTGGCGGCGGCGGCTAAGGGCGATCCTCAATCGCCTCCCCCGTTCCCTCTTTTTTATTTTTTTATTTTTTTAGTTCTTTAATCATTATTTTTTATTATTCTAACTAAATTTAATTTTAAAATTATTATTTTCAAATATTTTAAATAAATTTTTTTTTTTTTTTTTTTTTTTACCACGCCAGCCAAAAACGTCGCCGTTTTTGCATTATTTGGCCACGTCGGCGTGCAAAACGGCGTCGTTTTGGGCTCGCTTCAGAAAAATGCCACGTCGGCATTTTAGCCGACTTTGGCCGGAGTAGCACTCAAGTGATCCGTTTTTCTTCGAATGTGGCACTTAAGTGTACCTTTCGTGAGTTATGGCACTTAAGTGTCCCTTTGGGCAAAATTATGGCATTTGAAGCGTTCTTTTGCCGGTGGAATTGAATTCACGAGCCCGAGAGAGTCTAGAAAGTACAACTCTTTTTGGTTTTCTTGTTCGACCTTTTAAATGTAATCTTGATGGGTTCTCCCTCAATTTTTTTGCATTTTTTTTTTTTTAAATTCAAATAAAGACATGAAGTATCATCATTTTCTCAAAAAAATAATTCAAAATAGATCTTATTTCAAATAAGAGCATACATTGGCCATGTTAGTGTCAAAAAAAGGCCTAACATCACATTGACTGGCCAAATCTTTTTTTTTTTTTTTGGAAAAAAAAATCCCTTCTCGATTTGCAAAGTGGAAATGAGCGCACCCCGAATTCGGTCCATCCCTGTAGCACCGATTTACCAATTGATTGATCTATTATGAAATCCTCGAACAACTCTATCAATTGCAGACCTCAAACTTTTTCGGTGCAAGGCTTGCCGCATAAATGAGGATCTTGAACTAGTCTCCGATCTCTTTGCGCTTCCCACTTTTCACAAGCTAAGTGATCCAGCACCTCCGTCCCTAAAACAACCTTTTCGTTTACCTCTCCTTTGTTGTTTTCTCAGGACAAGGTAATTCCTCTGGATGATTTTGTGTCTCCACCCTCACAGCCTGTATTAGACCTCAAAAAGTGCTCCACTGGCCTAAAGGATTGTGGAGTTACGTGATTTTACATTTGGTATATTGCGTTCTTACCTTGATTAAGCATGTCTGCAATAGGTAATGGGAATTTTATCTGGAGATTTTGCCATTTTTTGAGAGATTTACTATACAAGTGGATAACAAGACTTATTGAAAGTTACAACTGGATCCGAAAAATTGCGACTTATGATATGCTCCTGTAAGTCAGGATCAATTTTTTAGACATACCATGGTGTCTGAGCTCTTTTTGGCAGGTGCAATCATATGGAGAGTGTTAGAGAAAACTCATTTATTGTTTTGAAGCTGACAAAACATTTCCAAAAATCTAGTTTGAAGACTTGCAGACTCAAGTACTATAATCTAAAGAACTCCAGACTCTACTGTCAAAGTCTTAAGACTGCTAGACTTTAATCTCAAAGTCTGCCATCACTGACAGTTTTCAGACCGAAGAATGAAGACTTATTCAGATGCAGGATTATCTTCAAGGATTCGATTCGTATGGTTTTGGAAGTCCTTATTGCTGGATATAGCACCTTATGATCAATTATCTTTATTGGAATCAATTCGGATAATCAAATGTTTTAAAAGGCGAAAATACTTGTAAGGTTTTACTTATGGAAACCAAGATCCTGATTGTATGGGCGAGCAGGATTGACGGGCTTTTATCTCGATCTTCAAACGACTCGAGATCTCCTTAATTGATTTTGTCCAACAGGTAAATTAAAAGAATTCCTTTGGAAAGTGCATCGGTCGTGAAGGTATAAAGGAGTATTTAAGGCAAACCCTCAAGTTGTTCGAGAGAGTACGTGAAAGAAAATTTTCAAAGTTTGAAGCTTCCCAATTCTTTGCTATTTCATTTGTTGAGCTTAATTTGTATTCAAAAGAGAGAGCAAACATGTGAGACTTTGGAAGAGTGTAGTAGAGTTTCTACACTGTAAAGTCAAGAACGTGAGACTGTAAAATCTCTTTTGCTTCATAATGAAATCCAGCCAGTAGGCTATCAGTGTGGGAGAGTAGATGTAGGCTCAATCTAAGCCAAACTACTATAGACTTTGTGTTTCTATTCTCTTCCCTAAACTCTTTTATTCATTCTTAAATTTATTTAATTGCTGAACTTGCTTTAGTCCATTATTTTGTAGATTCCAGATCGAAAGAATAGATATTTATAAACGTTTTCGCAAAAAATTCTTTTAAATACCTATTCACCCCTCTAGGTGTTCTTACTAGCCCTTTTCAGAGAGAACAAGATAAAAATGACAAATCTCGAAGTCATCGCTCTGCATCCACCGGGTGCAAATTAACTCATTACCTTGTACCTCGTATCCAGATCATGCCGTCGATGAAGAGCACATGGAGTGAAATCTTTTTGCATGAGATTGACTGAGTGGGGTACCTTGTTTATTTCGACATTGATCTCTTCAATGAGGATGCACGATCCATTATAAATATTATCTGACCAGACTATGAAACGAAAACAATGACTTTGTTCATGTGCTTTCCGGTCTTAGCACATGCATAGTAACCAACACACATAATATTTTAGTGTGACAGATTCCATCACATTATTAAATTTACCACGCTTGACATGGTAGCAGCATATGAAGAAAGTTTGTGGTCTTTCACTAATTGTCTTTGGGTGGTGCCAACAGTTTGCTGCTACTCTCGGGCGCATGAAGACTGGGCTTGGCTTCTGCTGCCTCATCTCTCTCTCTCTCTCTCTCTCTCTCTCTCTCTCTCTCTCTCTCTCTCTCTCTCTCTCTCTAGAACCAGGATATCCTTAAGGTATGCTTTCGATCTTCCTGTCAAAACTCGATGCAAAGAAAACTATTAGCAGGGATTAGGTGGATTGAAGTCATCGACTCTCGTAGAGGACATGTGAGTTTCGCAATTTTATATGCACGCAGTAAAAGGGTATCTGCAAATTATGGTTGGTTTGGTGACTTGATCTACTTGTCACTGACAACAGTTATCGGCATCAAGAAACCATTGCCTTTTTGAAATGTTATTGGAAATATCAGAACTTGTGCAGATTGATTCTTTTACGGTTTGCGTTGGCAATCTGAGTCTGAGATTACAACAGGGATAAGTCAGCTAGCCGAAAATATAATTTTTAGTTGGGAGCAACAAAACCACAAACTTTGCGCCAAGATAAGCAATCTATTGCAGTGAAGCTGGTGTTTTCATGCTTTAATAGCATCAGAGTGAGAACGCTGTGATGGATCCGCTGATGGGAGCCTTGTATCCTTCTAATGGGCTCCGCCCAGATGATCAGTCGATCTCTGCTGTTGTAGATCATTGTTTAGCTTCTAGACCGACTTTTCAAAGCGCACCTGACAGATGTGGAGAGATGCATCATTTGGTTGATGTTGCCCCATTTTCAAATGATTGTCGCGATGCACCATACACCGAAGAGACAGAATTTTCCGATGCAGTCTTCGAATACATAAGTCGCATACTTATGGAAGAAGACATAGAAGAGAAGACTTACATGCTTCAAGATTCTTTGGATCTATTGTCAGCTGAAAAATCCTTTTATGAGGTCCTTGGCAAAAAGTACCCACCTTCACCTGAGCCAAGTCATGCGAATTGCATCACCTACATGGATAAACACTCAAATGACAGTTTCTTGAACAACACTAGATATACTAGCACTAACGGCAGTAGGAAAAATGGATACTTTGCCGATAATGGTTGGGTTCAAAATCCTTGCACTTATGGTACATCGAGTTTTGAAAGAGATATCAGTCCAGCCGCGTTTCAACCTAATCGAGCGGGTAATTCGGAGATGCTTGACTTGTGTAGGGAGAGCCAATTCGTTCGGCAGTTTAGGATGGGGGTTGAGGAATCCAGCAAGTTTCTTCCCAATCAAGCAACTACCAAACTTCTATATCCGGAAGAGATTGACAAAGCAGACCGCCTCGGTGCATTGAAGAGAAAAGAGAGTCTCCATTGGGAGGAAGGAAACATGGAAGAGAGAAGTAGCAAGCAGGCTTTTGTTCATGAAGAATCCATACTTCGCTCAGAGACTTTCGACGTTGTTCTACTTAGTAGCAGCCAAGGGGAGGGCCTGGCGCGTCTTTTGAGTCTCCGTGCATCGTTGAAGAACGGAGTGAACAAAATTGAATACAAGATCCAAGAGCCCAAAGGGGGCAGAGGTCGTGGCAAGAAGAAAAGAGGGAAAGTGGAGGTAGTCGATGTGAGGACACTCCTCATGCGATGTGCACAAGCTGTGGCATCAAATGATCATAGCAGCACGAACGCCCTGCTGAATGCGATCAGGAAACACGCCTCGCCTTTTGGCAATGGGACCCAGAGACTTGCTCACTACTTCGCCGATGGTCTTGAGGCACGGTTGGCCGGCACAGGCAGCCAGATATATAGAGGCCTCGTCAATAAGAAAACAACCGCCGCTGATATGCTGAATGCGTACCAGCTGTACCTTGCAGCTTGTCCATTCCAAAGAACTTCTAATTTCGTCTCGAACAAGACGATATTGGATACAGTGGCTGATAAGATGAGTATTCACGTCATCGATTTCGGCATTCTTTATGGATTCCAATGGCCCACTCTGATTCAGCACCTTTCCCGGAGACCTTGTCCAACGAAGCTCCGGATCACCGGCATAGACTTACCTCAACCCGGATTCAGGCCCGCAGAAAGAGTCGAGGAAACAGGTCGGCGCTTGGCAAATTACGCTGAAAGTTTCAATGTGCCGTTTGAGTACAACGCCATTGCAACGAGGTGGGAGTTAATTAAACTAGAAGAACTCAAGATCGATAGGGACGAAGTGACTATAGTCAACTGTATGTACCGGTTCAAGAACTTGTTCGACGAGACCATCACGGAAGAAAGTTCGCGAGACATCGTCCTCAACCTGATAAGAAGGGCCCAGCCGGATCTCTTCATCCACGGTGTTATCAACGGGACCCACAATGCCCCGTTCTTCGTCACCCGGTTTCGGGAGGCTCTGCATCACTTCTCTTCTCTATTCAACATGCTTGACAGTGTAATACCCCGCGAAAGCCAGGAGAGGATGCTGATCGAGAAGGATATGTTCGGGAGGGAGGCATTGAATTCGATAGCCTGTGAGGGATGGGAGAGAGTGGAGAGACCGGAGACGTACAAGCAGTGGCAATCCCGCAACATGAGGGCCGGGTTTGTGCAGGTGCCCTTAGGCAGGAATGTAGTTCGGTTCGCGATCAAGCAGATCGTTTCAAGCTACCACAAAGAGTTCCTCGTAGACGAAGTCCACAAGTGGCTGTTGCTAGGATGGAAGGGACGGTTTATATGCGCCCTTTCTACTTGGAAACCGGCATAGCGAAATTGATATGCGCATAGCTGAAGAAGCAAAAATGAGGTCGTCACTAACAGCAGCGGTCAAAAATTAAAAATGACCATTGACGTTGGAATCAGGTTTATGATTTTCCCCGACATGTGTATATGTTGAAATTTAAATTGCACGGAAGGTTGATTTTGATATCTATGACAGTATGTGTTTTAATGTGTACAAATGTATGTATGTATGGTATAGTTGACGTAGAAATGAACAAGGGGCAAGGTATATAAATGAGTTTTAAGGGATAGTAAGTTATGGGAGATTAAAATATAGTTTCGTAATTTTTATGTGGAGTTCACATGGGGTAGTTGAAATGATGAGGGAGCTAAGATAATATACACTTTAGAACATGCGCCCAACGCACCACCCAAGAGTGACAACCACTCCTATATATAGTATATACTATAGAGGCCTTCTCAACCGACTTAATCCATTTTCTCGGTTCTTTACAGCAGCGTGTACCTTTCTCAACCGTGGTGTTACTTAGCTGACCACAAATGTTGACTAAAATAATTTTCTTTCTTTAATATCTTCAAGCAGACTTGCTTCCTACGCGTGTCTAGACTTCTCTAGACTTGGTTAGAGAATTCATAGAAAATGGATCATAAATTTCAATCGTATACGTGGGTTTTACCAGATGAGTGAATGGTTTTTATTTGAAATCCCCTTGTTTAACACTTTGTATAGCAACCATCTCATCTCAGTGTCCTTTTGTACGGCGATTCTTTCATGTCTCAAGAAGCAATGTTTTGATCATATGATACGATGTGATTGTTAGTGGGGGATAATAGAATCTAACACATTGACAGCTTCTTGACATATCTGTTAATATAAGTATATACTAAGTAGCAATGATATTGACACGTGACACGCGACGCGACACAACATAATACACTGATACGTCATTTCTCAAAAAATAGAAAATTTCAAAATGTTGAAACACATTATATATTAAATTTATATTTTTATGTATACATAATAAATTATTATTTTTATGATTATTTCAATCTAATTAATTTAATTCAAACTTACAAATAAATAAATAATAAAAAAGCTTAGAATGAATTTACACTAAAAATATTAATCCATCATTTATTAAAATCATTCATTGTTTCAATTTGACAAATTTAACTCACTTCCAATAATCCATAAAACTCAAAAAAAAAAAAAAAAAAAAAACAATTCACATTCTGAACTCGTGTGTTAGACTTATAAGGAGAGGAGAGAAAAAAAATTATGGGTGAATTGTGCATTACGAGAAGTGAGAATCAGAAAAGAAGAAAATACTAGGTTTTTCTTCTTTCTCCATTTATTATTTTTATTATTATTTTTCTATTTTTCACATACATACATTTTAACTCATTATTTATTGAAATTTTTAAATTGACCTCGTGTATCGGAATCACATATTCGAAATTCGCATGTCAAAATTCCAACTCGAGTGTCGAAGAGTGTCGGGAAAATTAACTAAGTGTCGGATTTTTCAACGTGTATTAACCGAATGTCGAAGAGTGTCATGTATCGGAATCACATATTCGAAATTCGCATGTCAAAATTCCAACTCAAGTGTCGAAGAGTATCAGAAAAGTTAACTAGGTGTCGGATTTTTCAACGTGTATTAACCGAATGTGGGAGAGTATCCGAAAGTGTCAAACACGTATCGAAATATCCGACACTACATGAAGGCTTTGGAAAAGTGTCGATGCTTCTTAGGATATATATCCATGTGAAGGTTTACCATGGCTAAAATTCCAAGAATCACATACTTCAAATGCTTTTTCGACAGGGACATCGAAACTTGCTATTTCAAGGTGGACAGTCGGGCTCAAGAAGGGAATTTCTTTCCCAAGCCCACTTGAAATATGATCACATCTAATAGAGGCTATCACATTATGTAAATATGAAATCATGCTTTCATCAAGAAAATTTCATAGTGGTATTACAAAGTTTTAGACTTGTACGGAGAATGTCAAAATAGATCACACAAAACCAAAATAGAGGTTTCAACAAAATCTCGCGTTTTCTTTTCCTCACAAGTGAAGGATTCCAATGGTAGTGAGCTAGAAACTTCAAAAGTATATGAAATTTTGGAAGAATCAGACAAAAAAGTCTTAGACTCTATGCTCAGATTATAGATGAAATGAAGGAACGAGAGATGAGTGGTGTCGTAATATCTAGGCTTCAATTGTTTGCAGAAAATGAATAATTTGTAATATATCTTCCTAAAACGATCATTTCTATTGCTTACAAAAATAAATGAAAGAAAAATATATTCATTATGCATAAAAAAATTAGACATAAGTTGTTATCAATAATGAAAATATTTTTCATCAAGTAATTATTCCAAAAGATACAGGCAATCATTTTTAAACAAATCATTCATTTTTTATGAAACAAATAGAGCATGGAAATAAAAAAAGCCCACCTCCAATTATAAGTGTTAGGTGTAAGTTTTAACTAATTTTATGTTAAACTATGTAATTTCATATAAAAATGCCACAAGCCAAACCCCTAAAAGCCAAGATGTTAGAGTATGTCTCAAAATTAAACCCATGGTAAAAATCTTAATTTTGGAAATAAATAAATAAAGAGGAGAAATCTAAGATCAAGTTTCAAAAACCAATTTATCTTATATGAGTTGGAGTCTTTGGCCACCGGAGTTGGAAAGTCCAATATGGACTTAGAATTAGACCAATTTTAGATTTCTAAGGCCGTGGGATAAAATTCCAAAACATTTGTTTTAGATGTTTTCTTGGCTTATATTTCCCTATAGGTGTCAAACCCACATTTGGCTTCTTATCTCAACATATATACAATATACATATATATAGATATACAGGTCAAAGAACACTCAAGGAAGAATTGGTGAAGCGCCATTTTCGACCAAGTGCTTGGCATGGATTTTCCCTTGATTTTTCTTCGTAGAATTACATCAATAATCTTAATGTTGAAGCAAATTATATCTTGTAGAAAGATTTGTGTGATTCCTTTGTCAAATTGAGAAATAAATTCATAAGAAATTGTGGAGCTAAACATTATGTGAGTTATTGAGTGTAATTGGAGCTGTGAAATACTACAAAGTATTTAAGTAACTCGAGTATGATTGTAATACCCATTGTATTGCCTGATTTATGGTGGAATTCTTATTGTTATCCCCATGGACGTCGGGCATATTGACCGAATCACGTAAATCTAGTTTCCGGTTTATTTTCTTATTCTATCTATTTTATTATTTGATCACTTGTTTCACCACAATCAGTATCAGGGTTAAGCTTGACTGAGTTAAAGCAAATCGATGACAATAGAAAAAGAAAAGTGTGCAACAATTTTGATTGGAAGGATTTTGCTAGATAGACAAGCGTTGAATGTTATTTAGCAGCTGACATTAGGTCAAAACATCGAGTTTAACATTGTCAAAGAGAAAACACTGCTAATTTGATGAAGGTCTTGTTGGACATGTATGAGAAGGCCCTCTGCAATTTACAAGGTAGACTTAATATGATGTTTTTTTTTTTCAAAGATGGGCAAAGGGATGTCAATTGCTTATCATATTAATTAATTTAATGTGGCTGTCAGTCAATTAAGTTTAGTTGGGATTGACTTTGAAAATAAGGTGTGTGCTTTGATTATATTATCTGCATTACCTTACAATTAGAATATTATTGTTAGTGTTATTAGTAATTCCTCTAAGTTAAAAAGCTTGATGTTTGATGTTCTATTTGAAGTCGGTGATTCAAATCTAGCAATCTCTATTACGACTTGATTTTAAGTGAGGACATGTAGAAGAAAATCTAGTGAACTTGTATCACTGCTTTAGTTATGAAAGTATATGAAGAATTAATACTCGTATTAGCAGAATTAGTATATACCTAAATAGACATAATCAATCTAGAATTGATGGTGCTATCTGTTGAAATTGTGATAAGATGGGGTATCCTAAAAGGGATTATCCTAAGCTGAAGAACAAGAAGGATAAGAGAATTAGAGTAAAATCTTCAGATGATGCTATAACTATAGTTAACTGAAATTCGGATAGTGCTAATTATGTCTTGTCTGTCACTCGGAATTCTTTATTTCATGGGTAAATTATGGATTTTAGTTGTTTATTTTACTCTATATTGGAATTAGTTTACTACTTATCAATACATGAATAGTAGTAAAATGCAATTGGGGAATAATATTGAATGCAATGTTGTGGGTATTGGTGATGTACAAATTAGAATGCATGATGATATCGTGGGGACGTTGACTGAATTGACGCATGTTTTAGAGTAGAAGAGAAACCTAATTTTGTTGAGTGCTATGAATCCAACTAGGTGTTGATATACTTCAAAACTTAGAGTTTTAAAAATTGTTCAAAGTGCCTTGACTGGAGTGAGGCATGCTCCAGAGCGGAAGAGGAACCTAATTTTCTTGAGTGCTTGATATACTTCACAAATTAGAGTTTTGAAAATTGTTCGAGGCACCCTGATAATGATGAGAGGAATCGAGCATAGTGAACTTCTAGCAAGCACAAACACACTCTTGGACCCTTCATGTCGACGTTAGACATGTGTCAGACGCGTGTTTGTATCCAACATGCAATCAACGCTCTGGACACACAACGACACATAAGTCCAACGTCTCAACATGTTATTCCGACACACACATGGTCAATTTTAAAAAATTTCAATAAATTAGGGGCCAAAATGTAAATCTACCGAGAAAAAAGAAAAGGGAGAAAGACGAAAAAGAAGTGAATAATGTAGATGAATGACTTATTGTTATATTTAATGGTGAAACGTGAATTTTTTTCGACTTTTTGTTAAATGTTAAATTTAATTGTGGGATGTGGATTGCTTATTTTTCTTCAAGTTTTATGTATTATTGGAATGGAATATAGTTGAATTTGTCAAATTAAAATGATGAATTATATTAACAAATGGTGTATTAATGTATTTAGTGTAAATTCATTTTGATCTCTTTTTTATTATTTATTTATTTGCAAATTTAAATCAAATTAATTTGATTTAAATAATCATAAAGTAATAATATATCATGTATATATATACATTTATATGTATATATATATATATATGATATACAACATATCAAAATTCACTATTTTTTAGAAATGACGTGTTGTGTTTCATGTCAATATTGATGCTACTTATGTGGCCTTTATGAGCTTCAATGTGAGATATTGACAAATTTTGATGAAGAGACATTGGATGCATTTGTTGAAAAGTCTGTATTATGGCATGCGCGTTTGGGACACATTAGCAAGAGAAGCCTAAAGGTTTTAAGTAAAGAAAATCTATTATGTCAATATGCTGTTGTTGATGAACTAAATGTATGTAGGTGCCAAGATTTTAATTAACGACAAAAAGTGCATTTCACTACGATTGTCAAAAAGTCCATGGAGATTGCAAAGTTGATTCACTTAGATGTTTGTATGTTATTACGGTTTCCTTCGAGGAAGAGTGTTAGATTTATGCTAATAGTTGTAGGAGACTACTCAAGGAAGATGTAAATGTCTATGATGAGGCACGACTTTGATGCTAATGTTAAAATTAGGTAGTTGAGGGCTTTAATTGAAAAAAAAAATAGTAATGATTAAGTATCTACAAATTGACGATAGCATAAAGTTCAACTCTGAGCTATTATTCGAATTATGCATTAAGGAAGGCATAGTGAAATGGCATGCTAGTGCTAATGTACCACAACATATTGTAGAGTTGATGAGTAATTAATTACTAGATATGACCCATAAAATGTTCTCTAATGCCGGTATGGCTGAAGTTTCTAACAGATGTGCTTAGTATAGTGAGCTACTTCGCAAATAGATTCACATCGACTACAATTAGTGTCGGGCTCCTAAAAAGTATAGTTAGGAAGCTTTGTTGATTATTTTTCTACTAAAATATTTAGTTCCACATGTTATGTTCAAATAAATAATAATAAGCTCGACAAGAGGGCTAGAAAGTGCATGTGTTTCCAAGTAATACACAAGTTGAGCGAATCTATAGGTTGTGATGCCTGAAATTAAATTGACATACTATCAAGTAGAGATGTAACATTTGATGAGCTTCCAAAACTTCTAACTATGAGTGTTTGCAACAATGTTTACACAGATCTAAACAATGTTCAGCTCGAGGTGGAGCTGTATCCAGAAACTCCTAAGGAGTAAGTGCTACGAAATAATCAACACATATGGTACTTATAGTGAGGTGGGGCCTGTAGAATCAATAGTTTATGTAACAACTGAGTTTGACAAAATGTATGTTTAATTTCCTAATATATATGTATGCAATGATGGTTTTGCTTTTTCTATGATAGAGAAAGTTGTGTCAAAAAGTCCTTCTTTGGTCGTCCGGATTTCTAATCGGGATAGGATTGGATAGGATAGGATATGAAATCCTTGGATTTTTTTATATCCCGTCTAGTGTTTGGTGAATCGCAGTATTAAAATCGGATATATTCACATCATGTACATTTTTTTTTTATATAAACAGCATATCATTATAAATGAACCTATATGTTCGTAAGTGAAGATGGTGAAAATATCTCGTAACACTATTCCTTAATTTATTTATTATTTATTTTATTTTTCCTCTTTTTTTATATTATTTTCATTATTATTTCTTTTTTTCCCTTTCATCATTCTTTAATAAAAATTTATCAAATAGTAAACTGTACTAACATATTTAAAATACAAAAATACCTAAAATATATAATAAATATAAATATTTAATTTATAGATTGAATGTTTATTATAAAATAGAATTAAAATTGAATATATAAATTAAAATAAGATTAATTAAATTTTATTTTTTTTTATTTTCTTAAATTAGAATTCAAATATTATTTATATTGAAATATAATTTCAATTTTGTTAATTTAATAAATTTGTTATTCAAGAAAAATAACTTTCCTATTATGGACATTAGAAATCCTATCCACCTTTATCCCACCTCCCCCATGGGATAATTTTATCCTGTCTATATCCCCCTTATATCCAACTTTATCCTATCTCGAGTGAACACCAAACGTAAGATTGGATAAATTATATCCTATCCCGAATTTTATCCCGATTGCCAAACGCAGCCTAAAGGTGTAGGTGGAGTTCGTGTTTAAATGAAGCCCACGATTATAGCAAAGTTCAAATGAGGTTTGGACTTGGAAGAAATCTGTGACAGTTGAGCCCACGAGATGTTATGAGAAAATAGAAGTGAAATTCGGATCTTATCGAATCGACTATAACTTAACTCAAACATTGAGTCAAAGTAGAAATTGTTAAAATATGTCTCGAATTTGAACTCAAAACGAAAATCTAAATCTTGAAAATAAATTAATAAAGAGGAGAAATCAAAGATCAAGTTTCAGAAATCAACTTTCCTAATGTGAGTTGGAGTATTTGGGCCACTAAAGTTGGAGTCCAGCATGGACTTTGAATTAAACCAATTTTAGATTCTCTAGTTGTGAGAGAAAATTCTAAAAGATTTTTTTTAGATGCCTTCTTGTTTTATATTTTCTTGTTGGTGTCAAACCCATATTTGGCTTTTTGTCTCATTAATATATGGGTCAAAGGAAGTCCTTTATAATGAGGAAGAATTGGTGAAGTGTCTTTTTCAATCAAGTGCTTGGCATAAGTTTTCTTGAGATTTTTCTTCGGGAAATTACACCACTTTGTTAGTGAGGAAGCCTATTAAATCTTGTGGCGCGATTGTGAAATTCTTTATGAGATTAAGAAATTATTTCGTAAAGAATTATAAGATTAGACACTTTGTGAGTATGGAAATTTGAGGGTGTTTAAGTGATTTGAGTGTAATTGTAATATTCGTTATATCACTTAATTTATAGTAGAATTCTTTAATGTTCTCCTTGTGGATGTAGATCACATCGATCAAACTACATAAATTTGGTGTCCGGATTATTTTCTTATTCTTTATAGTTTATCATTTGAATACTTGTTTCCGCAACACAAGATTTTGCCAAATTTCTTTGTTGCCTCCTAAAATCTTTTACGTTTTGCACCAAAATTAACTATAGTGATGGCATATTCTTAAAATTTTGTTCGTAAAAAATAGAATTTTCTTTGGTACATAGTAAAATGGAAATATTGCTGGTAAGTAAAAGTTTGACCGGCAATTGAATTATTCTGGTCAGATGTTAGTAACTTACTAATAAAAAATAATTTTACCATCCTCAAATCCAATAATAGATTACCATTGGTTTTTTTTTTTTTTTACAAAAGGGTGAACGCGTACTTCTATTATTAGAATAGAGCTGGTCATACACTTTCTTTTTCTTTTTCTTTTTCTTTTTCGAAGAGTAGTCATATAATTTACTAGTAGTCTCAGTTGACAATTGTAACTTACGAAAAGTTAATTTTTTACTACTATAAATTCATAGTAAATTATTAACGTTGTTTCAACTTTACAAGTTGCAATATTTCTTAGCCTGATAAACTGTTATTAGGTTACCAATAAAATAAAAATATTATCATCCTTAATTCTAATGGTAAATTAGCATTCATTTAATATTTTACAGGCGGACACGTGCTCGTGTTAGTAGATTACCAGTTGCTTATGTACTCTTCTAGCTAGTACTTTGGATCAACGGTTATAAAATACAAATAAAATTGCATTGTACCATTATAAATCCTAGAAGACTATCAATTCGATTTCTCGAGGAGCAACCTTTGTTCGTCAGCATAATATTAACAAAACAATCGGTTTACTCAGTTTAAATACCCATGTAAAGTAACGAACTGTCATTCGTTTTCACAAGTGGACACCTAATTCAACTAGTAAATTACACGTTGCTCAGATACTTTATTAGTAGTGTCGGTTAATTGTTGTAACTTGCCAAGCAAATAATTGTCTTATAATCATAAATTCACACTAGATTATAAACATCGGCTTAGTAGGTTGAAATACCCCTGTAGATAATAGGCAAAATTGCTCCCAAAAAAAGAGCCCCCAAAATATTGTATGAATGCAAATTTAGTTCTAGACTTTTTAATTTTACAAATTTAGTCTTAAAACTTTTGACAATTTGTCAATATAATTCTTCCAGCTAATTTTGCCAAAATTTGCTGAGTGGATGCTAGTGATTTTACATGGCATAGACATTGCTATCGTGAACAATTTTTATTCTTTTTTGTCAAAGTGAAAAATGAAAAAGAGAAATTAAAAAAGTTAAAAAAAATTATCAACATTAGCGCGGGTTATACCACAAGGATAGCCAACATCCTCATCAGCAATTTTCAGACAAAATTGACAAGAATGATTATATTGGAAAGTTATCAAAAAATTTAGGAATAAATCGATCAAATTAAAAATCTTTTGGAAAAATTGACATCCATGCAATAATTTTGAGAATTTTTTTGTAATTATTCCATTAGAAGCAATTTTCACATTTTTCCATTAGTACATGGACAAAGAGTTGCTCACGTATTTTACTACTAGTGTTGGCTGACGTTATAATCTTCAAAAAAATAAAAATTCTTAGTGGATTATTATTTTTTTCGAGTTTACGAGTACCGACGTATCATCAAGAATGTGCTAATAAAATTATCGATTTACCAGTTTTTTTAATCATAATCTACCAGGTTGAAACACCTTTGTAATTCACGAATAGTCATCATTATTTCAAGCGGACGTGTTTTTCTTTGCAAGCAGATTCTAATTTGCAGAGCTACCTTCGTTATTGTTACCTTAAAAATGGAGCAATTTTCGTAACTCATTACTTTCACTTGTACCTTACAATCGCATTAATGTCGTGACTTGCATGGTAAATTACAATTGGTAATGTCACTAACATCCCTCATAAATGACGATTGGCGGTAGCCTACCAGTGGCACGAATTTACCATGACGATTTAAAACTTACCACCAATTTCACAACATATTTTCCATTGACGGTCATCCTTCTGTTTCAAGCAAAGCTAACTCCGTTTCTTTTACTCCTTTTTCCAAGCCCATGAGCTCCTCTCTTCCTAACCAAACAACTTCCTGTCGCAGCCAACCCTAACGTCTGAGTTCAAGATTTAACAGGAAATCGCAGACTTTCAAGAACACAATCATTCGAAAGTGCCGACTGGGTTCCGGCGATTCGATCGACATCTACGTGTTCTTTGGAAAACCGTTTTTGAGTTCCCTCCATGTTAAGCGGACAAAAGAGGCTAAAGCAGGACTTGCGTATGATCATGTTATAAATTAAACAAAGGCCCTGCCGGCGCAACCGAAGGCGGGGGCGACGGGGAGCTTTGGCCAGAGCGCGTGCGACGGATTCGCTTTGAGGTTGACTGACTGTCTTTTCACGCCTCGTTCACGTCGAACCTCGTTCTGGATTCTTCAACTTCAAGCAGCCTCGTCCCCCTTCATTCATCATCCCTAAGTCACTCTTCCCAAGTCGTCCGCGCTAAGTTGATTAAACCGACGCTGAAGTAGAGAACACGTTGACATGGAAGGCTTCCGTCAGGAATCTATGATTTTCTCCAAATTAGGTTTTTAAAGTGATTTCTACATCTCTCCATTATGCGCCGTTTATTAAGTAATCTGGCCACCAACCTTTGCAGAGCCTACCCGTGGTAAATATAAATTAATAATTATGCATAGTATTGTCAAAAAAGAATACAGTCATGTGCTCTTGAATATCAAACCAACTCAACTTACATAAACAACTCTCCACGATATGCAGTCAAGTTTTGCTGAGAACCGTTGACCAACCACTTTTTTTTGGCTTTAAGTCCTCTCTCTCTCTCTCTCTCTCGGTGTTGTGACTTGTGAGGATTGAGAACCCAATAAGAAAGGCCATTTGATTCGTCCATTGGAGAACATCATCACATTCCCTGCCTTACAAGTTGCAGCTTGCAACTCCATCTACCTTGATGGACCCTCTGCTTCAACCCGCACTCATGATATGATCTCATAGTTTTTCTCTCTTTCTGGGTTGCATGCTTCTTCCATGGCTAGCAGAGACCATCATCCATCAACCTCGTCTTCCTCCGAGATCAAAGCCAGAGTGAGCTCATGGCGAGGCAACAATGCAGTGCACCCAGTCGACATTGACATCGATGCTGACGCAGCTGTGTCTGCTCCGAATCCCGTGGTCTACACAGAAGTCAAGCATTTCAAGAAATGGAAGCCCCTGCTTGTGCCCTGCTTCATCGTCGCAAACACTGTCATGCTTGTGATCACTATGTACGTCAACAATTGTCCCGAGAACTCCGTTTCTTGTGTGGCCAAGTTCTTGGGCAGATTCTCCTTTCAGCCCTTCAAGGAGAACCCTCTTCTTGGCCCTTCTTCATCAACGTGAGTCTCATTCCTCTCTGATTTTCCCCTGTTTTTCATCTCTTTTCGGCTCTGTAGTTTACAGAAGTTAACTGCTGGATTTGAGTTTCACAACAATGAGCCTCAGGAAGACGGTGAAACTCCAGCTTCATGCGTGACTCTTGATTGAATCCTAAATGACTAACCATTTATCACAGATATCTTGGTTGTCCTAAAAAATCCCACTTTGTGATCTTAGGCTTCAGAAAATGGGCGCTCTTGAAGTTAGCAGGATAGTAGACAGACATGAAGTGTGGCTCCTGATAACCTGCATCTGGTTGCATGGAGGAGTCTTCCATCTATTGGCAAACATGTTGAGTCTTTTAGTCATTGGAATTCGGCTGGAGCGAGAGTTTGGGTTCGGTATGTATGTGTCTGCATTTTGCTTGTTCAATTTAATGTCGATTCTGTTCTGAATTCAGCTCTAGTCACCTCGATCTGGGTTTGATAAGCATCTCAAATTTGTCTAATATTGCCCCTGTCGATTTTCCATCCGGATGGTTAACTTCAATTTGTTAGAATGCGAGTATCTCAGTAAATTTTGGCGGGTAACCTCTGTTTTATTCGCGCAGTGCTGATCGGGTTGCTTTATGTCATCTCGGGACTTGGGGGAAGTTTGATGTCATCCCTCTTTATCCAGTCAAGTATTTCTGTGGGTGCTTCTGGTGCGCTTTTCGGGTTACTGGGAGGGATGCTCTCTGAACTCATCACTAATTGGTCTATTTATGCTAACAAGGTACTTATCTGCGTCACGTCAAATTGTCAACGTTCAAATAAGTGATTAAGTTTAGAAGTGAATTCTGTAGTAGTTTTTTTATGAAACAACCGATTCTGTTCTACTTGCTTTCTTCAGGTTGCATCATTCTTGACCCTCCTGATCATCATCGTGATCAATTTGGCATTTGGGATTTTTCCACACGTCGATAACTTTGCTCACATCGGAGGATTCCTGTCAGGCTTCCTGCTTGGATTCGTGCTTCTCATCCGACCCCAGTATAGCTGGATCATTCGGAAATATACTCCTCCAGGATATGCATCCGCTTCTCCGAAGCCTAAATTCAAGACGTATCAGTGCGCATTGTGGGTCATCTCTTTGATGGCCTTGATCGTCGGGTACTCTTTCCACGAAAATGGCCTTCTATCATCTCATGACATTGGATAATCTACATGTTGTAATAGATTCCTGTCGATGATTTCGATGCTAGGCGCTAAGTTAACGTGCTGCAGGTTCATTCTTGGTATGGTGATGCTTCTGCGGGGAGTGAACGCGAATGATTATTGTTCATGGTGCCACTACATGTCCTGTGTTCCGACTTCTAGATGGAGCTGCAAGGCCGGGCCCGCCTCATGCTCGGTAGTCATCTCTTTCTCTCTCTCGCTCTCATATGCCAAATGATTTCACTAATGATCAATCGCATTACCTTCTGTTGTAGTCTGACCAAATAGGAAGCCAGCTGAACTTGACTTGCTCAAGCAATGGAAAATCAAGAACATACACATTGCCGGGTGCTACCACTTCCCAGATTCAGGGTCTCTGCACTCAGCTTTGCAATTGAAGATCACACAGACGATGTCCATTGGACTGTAGAGCCCAAGATTGGTGTCAATTAGTTTCACGGACAATTTTCTCATTTCTCGGTACCGAGTTTTCACTTGCCATGTATGTCTATATGTAGGTTGAGTTTAGCTTAGTTTTCGATTGAATCCAATGGTTGATGGATCAATACTCGAGAGAGAGGATGGTTTGTCTTTAGAATGTGGTGACTTCGGTAAAAGGCCATGCTTTCGGTGTTTCCAGTCAAGAATCAGACAGCTATTTCTATATGATCATAACTCATGAGATTAGATCTGATGGTGATATAGCAGGAAAAGTTTACTGCAAAAAAGAATATTATTATTCCTTTGAATACGCCGTCTGTGGGAATCGAACCCACGACCACATGGTTAAAAGCCATGCGCTCTACCAGCTGAGCTAAGACGGCTGACGGTGTGAGAAGTGCTCCCAATCAACTAATTCTCAATATTGGAATTAATTATCTTCTCGATGGCTCCCTTCTTACTGAAGATAAGTTTCTGAAAGACACGGGTCCCAAGGTCGACCTTATTGAGAACAACATGGTCGAGATTGAGTATGCGAATAACAATCGCTTATACCCGAGAATCTCTATCGATCTGACTTACACACAAAACCTATGTAGACAGCAAAAGAAGGCCATTCTTGTCGGACTGCTGGGGAGATCCATGGGGTACCCAGACTTCATATTTAATCCGCCCTTGTGTGCCCTTTGCTGTTGCTTCTTGTATTGGTGAACGAACCAAGATTGACAACAAAATGGCTTTCGCCAAAAGGGGACGTTTCACTCCGAGCATGTGTTGAGGTTGATCTTACTCAGCCTTTGGTGGCTCAACTTTGGCTGAGATCATGGCCACCATCTTTTAAGCCCAATCATCTCTAATAAATAAACCACCAGATCAATTTATGAACTTATCATGTATCTACCGTAGTTGATCAAGTCTTGCCTAATTCATCACGTGTTCACGAACGGGTCGATTGTTAGAGTGAAGTCGAAGTCCGCCAAAGCAGCACGGGAATGCTCGGAAGGCCACACCAGAAAGCTTGATGATTATTGATGATCTGGGTAAGACGATGTGCGTGTTTATGTCCTTTCTCTTTTCCGCCTATTTTCCATATCATGATGCCTAAATTACTGGTATGCGACTGGGCGAAAAGGTTTGCAAGATGGTCTGCAGCTCGGCCTGAAAATGGTATTTGTTGGCATTGTTGCAGGGCAGAAAGGCCTGATAATGTCTTCGGGCCCACTTTCTTATCTTTATCTCCAGACGGACTTAACATGCATTTCAGAATACTTTTGGAGAACTTTAACAATATGCAAAGCACTTCAGGTGATAGAATTTTTTTCAAAATACAAATAGTATGAAAACACGTTGAGAAGCAACTTACTTCAAATGCCTTTTGGTAAAAACCATACTTTGTAAAGGACTTTTGCTAGTTTTGTTTTTTTTTTTTTAATTCAAACCTTTGTCAATGGAACTCAGCTGTCGGCAAGCCAAATCAGCAATTGCTATCTAGCCTGGCTAGAGGTCACCCAACCTCAAGCAAGGTGGCTCAAGGTGACATGAACTCAAGTGTAGCCAAGGGTCGCACGACCGGTGAGGCTAGTTAGTGCCAGATCTGACCTCACCAACAACCAAAACTCTCGCCAATGATGTCACATGAGATGAAGACATTTATGGAATTATGAAAGTTGCAAGGGCAAAATTGGAAGAAAAAAATGTATTTTTATTCCGGGATTGCTATAAACTCAATACACTTTTAGATCTACTTTGAAATAAAGGCCTATGGAAATGCAATTACATCTTCTTGAAACTCTCCAAAAATATCTATTAAAGGCTACATGCTTTTTTGTCCGGCCTTTAGGGCTCAAGGGGCTTTTGGAAAGTGATTCATAAATGCACCAGTAGCACACATAAGGAAGTTAATATAGTTTCACCATTTAAAAAGTCGAACACTCTTTGAAATCAAACTTTTAAACACTATACTTTTTCACCTTCTCTACTAGAGTAGGGAAGGATTTAAATCTAGGGATATGCTTGTTCCCAGATTGGTCGAGTACTCACCCTACCATAGATCCTACTCTAAAAGTATGGCTTTCCAGATTCAAAACCTATAACATAACTTATAAGGTCATGAGCCACTAAAAAGTACTCTATGTAATGAGTACATCACAAGACAATGCATGATGTGATCATGCTATGGATCACTCTTGCTGGCTTGCAAGCAGACAATAATTATTGGTCGATTACACCATATCAGTATTGTCATGTAGTGTAACTGTTATATAGGATAGTTTTGCTTTGAACCACCCTATAAATTGAAACTGTCGGATGCACAAATTCTAAGCTTTATTATTAAGAAATTCAACATTGAACATAAAATAAAATAAAAATAGCGCATTCATACAGGAAATGATAACACCAAAAAGCAAAAGAAATAAATAAATATGATTCCTCCTATCATTTCACACATTTAAGTATAAAAAAATTAATAAGGAAAAAGAAAATTCTTAAATAGTTCGTGTGTGTGTGTGTGTGTATCTACTTAAATACTATGTGAGTACCATGTATCTCTCTATAGTGTATTTTGCATGGGATCTGAGGCATAGGCCGGGTGCAGGCTGGTCTAAACCTTCTTGACTTATAATATTCACCCAATGACTACTCCGCCAGCCAGTTCTGTAGGTTTGGCAAGTTCCACGAGTTCTCTCGCACGTCTTACTTAGACTAACTTTAGAGTCTCCCCACGTGGACCGCAAATTAAGCCTCACAAGTTGGACAGGTTGTATTTCCTAGTTTATCCTATTATATTTATGATCATATATTTATATTTATATTATGTTATCAAATATATAATCTTTGCATATTGCAATACTTTTGTATATTTTCTAGTTAGGCTTATTAAAAAGAATGGATTTTGGCTCTCCACATGCTTAATCATGCCAAAAAGAAAAAACATGATTCTCGATTGCCATGCTACAAAAAATTAT